>NW_023144622.1:7359450-7381291 GCF_012932325.1 Thrips palmi
CCCCCTGGTTTGCTCTCCGAACGGGGAAATTAGGGGTTCACCTTCCGTTCGAGTCCCATTTAGCGACTCCGGAGCTCAAAACGCGTGAAGAGTTTCGGCCGCCGGCGCGGGCCTTCTTCTGGCAAATCCGCCGTGCGCCGGACGGCCGACAAGAACACCGTCAGCGGCAACAACGAGTACACCGCCACCGCCGGGGCGAACATGGCGTACAAGGCGCTCAGCGCCGCGCCGTTCCGAAAGGAGGTCTCTCTGTCTCTCTCGCAGCCCGACGAGGCCCTCCACAAGCGCGACAGAGACAGAGCGACGGCAGCGGCTGGCGGTCCACCGCACCAGGACGACTGTGTTTTTGCGCTCTCCCCCCCCCCTCCACCTTCATTACCCCTTTGGATACGAATGCGGTCGACTCGGACGCAAGTTAAGTTCCCTAACCCGCTTTGACCCCCCACCCCCCTCGCTGATACTTTGCCGGCGTTTTGCGTAGTGCGCACTGTAGGCTCCCATCTGGAGACTCTGGAGATCAGAGGCGGAAGGAGTAGGAAGTGAAATCCACCCCCGCCCCCTTCTTCCAGTGGTGTGGCAGTGCGTCGCGGGTTTATTGTTTGAGAGAAGCAGCAGAGCCGGCGAAAGGAGAAGGGAGAAAATATTTTAATTACGCCATAAATTTAGTTTCCCCCACAATGCATTTCACCGCCAGATAAAATCCTATTCAGTTGCGACTCGGGCCATCATCTTCTTCTCCCTCTTCTTCCTCTTCTTCTTCTCCTTCTTCTTCTGCGCTTGAGACTTCCGCGTGCCGCTGAATACCTAATCGACGCTCGTTTGTTTTCGACCACGCGACACTTGCAGCACTGAGTGCTACCCTGTCTGTCTGTCTGTCTGCATGTCTGTCAGTCCGTCCGTCCGTCTGACTGTTTGTCTGTCTGTTGGACAAGGGTTTTTTGGTTTGGGCCGTTACGGGTTTTTTTTTGCCGCATACGGTTTTTGTTGCCCTATACGGTTTTTGTTTTTCCGATACGGTTTTTGGCCCATACGGTTTTTGTGCCGCATACGGTTTTTGTTGCCGATACGGTTTTTTGTTTCCGCATACGGTTTTTTGCTTGCCGCATACGGTTTTTTGGCCTTTCCGCATACGGTTTTTTGGTTGCCGCATACGGGTTTTTTGGGTTTCCGCATACGGTTTTTGGCTGCCGCATACGGTTTTTTGCTGCCGCATACGGTTTTTGGGTTTCCGCATACGGTTTTTGCTTGCCGCATACGGTTTTTGGCCTGCCGCATACGGTTTTTGGGTGCCGCATACGGTTTTTGGGTTGCCGCATACGGTTTTTTGGGTTTCCGCATACGGTTTTTTGCCTTTCCGCATACGGTTTTTTGCTTGCCGCATACGGTTTTTTTGGGTGCCGCATACGGTTTTTGGGTTGCCGCATACGGTTTTTTGCTTGCCGCATACGGTTTTTTGCTTGCCGCATACGGTTTTTGGCCTGCCGCATACGGTTTTTTGCTTGCCGCATACGGTTTTTGGCCTGCCGCATACGGTTTTTTGCTTGCCGCATACGGTTTTTGGCCTGCCGCATACGGTTTTTTGCTTGCCGCATACGGTTTTTTGGCCTGCCGCATAGGGTTTTTTTGCTTGCCGCATACGGTTTTTGGCTGCCGCATACGGTTTTTGCCTTGCCGCATAGGGTTTTTTGCTTGCCGCATACGGTTTTTTGCTTGCCGCATACGGTTTTTTGCTTGCCGCATACGGTTTTTGGGCCCTGCCGCATACGGTTTTTTGCTTGCCGCATACGGTTTTTTGCTTGCCGCATACGGTTTTTGGCCTGCCGCATACGGTTTTTTGCTTGCCGCATACGGTTTTTTGCTTGCCGCATACGGTTTTTGGCCTGCCGCATACGGTTTTTTGCTTGCCGCATACGGTTTTTGGCCTGCCGCATACGGTTTTTTGCTTGCCGCATACGGTTTTTTGCTTGCCGCATACGGTTTTTTGCTTGCCGCATACGGTTTTTGGCCTGCCGCATACGGTTTTTTGCTTGCCGCATACGGTTTTTGGCCTGCCGCATACGGTTTTTTGCTTGCCGCATACGGTTTTTGGTTTGCCGCGCTCCACCAAAGCGGAGCACACAAATCGGAATCCCTGTGTCCGTCCGTCCGTCCATCCGGGCGTCGCACACCCTCTACGTCCGGCGAGAGGGGAGGGGAGGGGTGGACCGTTCACTTCACTCGGGGCCTTCACTACTGCGCACGCGGCGCAAGCCTAAAGTACCTCCATTATTCATTGTCGCCGTCGACGGTGCTGCTACCTAGCGGGGGCGGCGGCGAGGTCTCGAACCCGCCCCTCGCGGCGATCGCCGGGGCGGGGCGGGGCGGGGCGGGGCGGGGCGTCCTCCCCACCCCGCAGTGACGCGATGACCACACCGCCCGGCGTTCCATCTCTTGGAGGAGTCTTATCACCCCTTTGCCTGCCCCGCCCCTCCATTCGCACTGCTCACGTGAGCGGCCACGGCCAACTATTTCGGTTTTCCAGTGGTGGAGAAGCACCCTGCCAGGTGAAATGGTAGCCCGAGTTGGAACTCCTTCCTTCCGGCTAAATGTATTGGAAATATTTTCCAAAGAGATGAATTCTCCAACCTACACATTTTGAACAGCGAAGACCTACCGCGGTACCTTGCCCGAACAAAACAGCAGAATCGTCTTGTGTCTATTTTTTTGTTCACCTCGGGCTTTTCCCAGCGTGCTCCAGCCGATGGCCGTTGGGGGGCGTCAATAAATGATGACCGAAAACGAGACCACGGCGCTCCCGGACAGTCCCCGCGGGCCAGCGAGTCCTTTCGCCGCGCAGCCTTCCTTCTCTAATCTCCTTTCGCCTTAATCTCCCCGATCACTCCCTTACGCCCCTCCGCCCCCCTCCGCCCCCCTCCGCCCCCCCCCCTCCCCCCCCCCCGCCCCCGGGACGCCACCCTCTATCTCCCCCTCCCCCCAGGATTAATCCTGTTTGCCGGCTGCTAAATCTATAGGGCACGGAGCGGGGCCCGGCCTGCCAAATGTTTGTGATGCTCCCAGGACGGAGACAGAAACATTCCCGGCCAACTTGGGCGAAAGCAGCTCAGGCCCGAAAGTCGCACCGGGACTCGGCTCGCCCGGCGCCGCTACACTAGCCGCTCAGACGGAGGGGCGATACGAAAACAAAGAAAGAAATCGACAAAAGTGCACGCTGTGGGTATTCCCCCGCCGGGATTCGAACCCGGGACAGTGCGGCTGATTGAAGGAGACGCGTCGGGTCGGGCTGGCCGCAGCAAATCCAGTTATGGAGGTGATACGCCCAGCCGGCGGAGGACTGTCTTGCCTTGACGCGCCGCCCCGCCTCGCCCCTCTGCATTCATAGACCTCCCAGACCTCCCAGCCCGCCCAGCCGACCCCCGCAAAACTGTCTCGACTGGCCCACCAGGTGCTTTATCACGTCGCGGGACCGGCAGAGACTCATCGTAGCTCTGTCTCTCTCGCACCTGTGCGAGACGCTCCATGGGTGCGAGAGGGACAGAGCGACGAAAACGACTCTCGGTGTCAGTCTGCTATATGGAGTTTCCAAGCAAGGCTGGACACTATACCAATGTTTTGGCCGTGGCGCCTACTGGGTAGGCAACACAAGGACAGTTCACACACACACACACACAACACACACACACACACACACACACACACACCACACACACACACACAGGGTGATGTGTGTGTGTCTTCGCGCACGCTGAGGCCACAGGATGTGATGCACACGTACAGCAATCTGGTTGTTGTGACTCGATTGCAGGCCACAACGATGAGTGACAAGGCCTCCAACAAGGCCGAGACGCTGGCGGTGCCAAGGCGGTGCGGCGCGCGGTGCGGGACGACGACGACGACGCCGAGGTGCAGCAGGGGTCCGCGTCCTCCAAGGCCGCCGCGGGGCGCTCCCGAAAACCGCCGCCGGTTCACCCGCTCCTGCACCGTAAAAATAGCCGGATCTGCTGCGGACGTCGCCGACGTGCGGAAAGCCCCTGGACGCCCCGTGCCGCCCCGCGCGAGCACGCCGGTCATGCGCAATAGGACCGCCTCACCGCCTCGGCTCAGCCATGGCTCAGCCAGCAATCGGAAGCCGTCACTTGACCAACAATTCGCCCATCTCGCCCAATGCGCGCACAATACAACGCGCTAAGCCCCGCGACGCCCCGCGACGCCCCGCCCCGCCCCGCCCCGCCCCGCGGCAAGCGAGCCGCGCGGACTGGCGGTCCACAGAGTGGCGCGGTGCCGCGGTCAAGGCGCGTGATAGCCTGCTGCAGCTGCAACGCGGCCGTGCGCACGCCATCGACCGCAGTGGTCGCTCCGTCTCTCTCGCACTCACGGGGCGCGCCGTGAGGCCGCGAGGGGTGCGAGAGAGACGGAGCGTGCCACCGTGGCGGCGTCGCGGCGTCGCGGCCCTCACGCGAGCGGCTTGAACGCGGCAACGCGGCGCGGACTTTCTGGCCTCTTTTTCGGCGTGGCGTGCCGCCGCGTGCCAACGTACACAAGAAGTACGCCGGGAAATCAATAGGCTCCTCGGCCCCTGCTTGGCGTTGCTTGGAGCTGCTTGCCGCTCCTTCGCGGGTCACCAAGCTTACATTGTTAATCGGGGTGCCTCCCTCTTCCCCCGGCCCACCGGGCCACCGGGCCACCTATCAATACTGCAGCCCTTCACCGTGTGTCCGGCACGTGCACGAGAGTGAGGAAAAACTTGCGTCTTTCATGTCATTGGCAGGTTAGGTTAAGTCAGGTTTTTCTTTTCTTCTTCTATAGTTGCTTTAGGTTAAGTTAGGTTCGAACTGAAGAGCGGCCCCTCGGCCGGCCACGTGCCGTGTAGGGTCCAGAGCAGCTCGGCCACGCGGAGGCTGCAGTGTGGTGGCACAAGTGCAGAATCACTGCGTCCAGCCTGCGTCCAGCGAGCGGCAGGAAGTGTCACGTTCTAATTCTGCAGCCGATGATTATGCACACCGCACAGTGTCTCGTTGCCGTTCAGAGTGGCGGGGCGGGGCGGGGCGGGGCGGGGCGGGGCGGGGGGGCGGGGCGGGGCGGAGATGATGGGAATCAAGGCGAGAAAAGCGAGGCGCGGCCGCCAAGTCAAACGGCGTCGGGTGAATTTCCTGGACAAACGGATGAAACGGCAGAAACTGGAAACGGTCGAGGCTTTGAGGCTTCTCTCTCCGGCATCCAAGTGCGCCTCCATCGTCTGTCTCTTGCCCTGCCCGTCCCGGCCCGTCCGCAAAGCGCGCAGAGCGCCGCAGAGGCCGGTGACTCCGCGCCGCGTGTTCCGGGCTGGATTTCATCTCGGACGGAAAACGCAGAGACAGACGTGTGACCGACTGTGTTTGTGGTTTTATTTTTCATTCTTCATTCTTTATTAATAACGGTTCCGTTTTGAAAGTCTCGTCAAACCCCGTGGATCATGTATTTGTGAACGGCCATCTTCACGTCCGGAAAACGACAAAAATTGAGGGTGGAGGGTGGCATCGAACCATGAACCCTGCGCCTAGGAAACCGGTACTCCAACGTGCGCGGCTACGGCGGCCACAGGGCTTGGAACGCGCTTTGGCTCGTCTTGGTCGGCGACACCACACACGCGGCGTGGCGCGGCGCGGCGGTCCATCGGCCATTACCTCGTGGGCCGCGGCCGGCCGGCTGTCCTGTCGGGTCCACTGCCAAGGCTAACCACACCTGACTGGTGAATCCGATCGGACCGAACGGCCTAGCGGCCATCGACCTCATTACCGCTACACTGGCCGGACTCTGTCTCTCTCGCACTCGTGGAGCACCCCGGCGGAGTGCGAGAGAGACAGCCTCCAGGAGGTCCTCCGTGTGGACGCAAGCAGCAGGCATGTACGCCTCGCATAGCTCTGCCACGCTCTGCCTATGCCGCCGCGACTGCCCATCTGGACGTCGCACAATATATGACACTCCAGCGCGGCCCGCTCCAGCGGCTCCAGCGGTATGCGACGTCCACCGCGACAGCCGCCTCGCCCATTCCAGGACTCCAGGACCGGGCGGAACCACGCCGAACGGCGTTATTTTCCAAGTTCCAGCCCGCTACATAGAGGGGCCCAGCCACACGCAGAAAAAAAAAACTTTTTAAAAAAGGAGAAAAAAGTCTTGGTCTAAGTGAGTTGATGGCCGGGGGAATCAAGCCGCAACCAGCAACTTTTCAGGTGTAGTTGACACGGGTGGATTTGGAGTAGATTGGCGTTCGAGAAACTACATACAAATTACGATGTTTTCTACAACTCAACTCAGAAATTTACAGTTTTTGTTGTTGTTGTTTTTTTGTGTTTTTTTTCGCGTTTTTTTGTTTACTTCCGGCGAGTGGCAGCACTGTGCGCGCGGGGCGGGGCGGGCGGGCGGGGCGGGCGGGGCGGGGCGGGGCGGGGCGGGGCGGGGGTCGGTCCAACGTGTGCCGTACACAGCTTAGCGGACCAGGGGCTCGCGGGGCTGGGGGCGGTGGGGCTCGGGGCGCCGGGGCTCGCGGCGTGGGCGGCGTACTGAGCGGCCAAAGTTGTCCCCGTCCCCGTGCACGCCGCGCGGTGCCGCGCAGTGCCGCGCGGTGTGTGAGGGATGTGGCAAAAAGCACGGCAAGAAAGGGGGCAGCGCCGTGGCAGTGCCGTGGCGCCGCGCTGCGCTCCGCCGTGCTCGGCCGGGGCGACGCGAACGGCTTGGAAACCAAACGGAAACACCACAGAATAGGCGGCGCAGAAATGCTTCGGGAAGCCAGCCCGACCGCCTTCGGCCGCCCCACCCCGTGCGTGTGTGTCTGTGTGTGTGTGTGTGTGTGTGTGTGTGTGTGTGTGTGTGTGTGTGTGTATCTCCGTCCATCGCATCCCCGCCCTCCATCATCTCTCCCCGTCCCTCTCTCTCTTTCTCTCTCCGCAGCGCCGGCAGCGCCCGTAGCAAGTGTAACTTTCCCTTCTCTGTATCCTGACCACGAATCACTACTCCATTCTCCCTACAGCCGAGGAGGACCGAGGGTCGCCTCCCGCTGCATCCCCGCATCCGTCTTGCGTTCTTTTCCTCCCTCGCTCCTCCTGCCGTGGGGCCGTGGAGCGCGTGGGGCAGGGGCAGGCCGCCCCGCCGAGGCCGCGGCAGCAGCGAGCCTTGCAGAAATCGCCTGGCCGGCGGCAGTGGACAGTAGTCGGTGTCCCCCCGTAAGGCCTTTACATTCGGCCTGCAAGCGTGGTCGTACGGTTTCAGAAGGTTTTGGCACTGGTTCGGGGGGCCGCCGGCGTGGACGAGAGGCCCCTGCTTGGCCACCCCTGGGACGGCTCGGCCAAGTCGCACCTTCGGGGCTGGCACTCCGGGCACTCCGGGCAACAGCCACAAGGCCCTGGGGTGCCGCACGGTGCCGCACCCACAGTCAGCCGGGTATTTTTCAGCGGCCGAACACTTGGACCCACCCCCACCCCACACCCACACCTCTCCACGCGGACACCCCCGCAGCGCCCACCCCCACCCCCAGCACCCCGCACTGGCACCTTATCTCACGCACATCATCTATCGTAAGTCTTCCTCTGCCCCACTTCTGTTTTACTACCTTCCTTTCGTGCGTCGGCGGCCGCGGAGAGGGAAAGGGAGGGAGGGGGAGGGGGTGGGGGCGGAAAGAAAAGAAAGAGAAAGAAAGTCGGTAGCGGAGAATGAGCGGAGCGGATAGCCCTCCGTTCCGTTCGATAGTTTCGGTATGACTTTGGTGAGAAGGGCGCCAGCCCCCTCGCCTGCCGCCGCCCCTTCCCCCACCCCCCCCCCCCCCGCGGCCCCTTTTACCCGGCCGATTCCCCTTTGCGCGTGCGTAAATACATCAGTATCACCCCCTGGCACGGAAAGAATCCTCGCTTCAGCCCCCGCGGCCCCCGCCCTGCCTTCCACTTACGTCTTCAGGATGATTTGGGGGCTGCGGGGCCGGGCAGCCCAGCCCAGCCCGGCCAGCGCACTGGAAATCAAGCCTCGCACGTCACACCGCGCCGCGCACACGCAACGCGACGCAACGCGACGCGCGAGGCGAGGCGAAGCACCACGGCGACGGCCTCGGTGACGGCCTCGGTGACGGCCTCACGACGCCGACCTGGAGCGGCTAGGAGTCCCCCAGATCCTACACTGCTGCTGTAGGACTCTGGGTGGACCTACCTCTCAGCAGATTTCTACTCAAGAAACCGGAACACTATCGTACTTTCGACTTCCAAAAAATTGAAATTTCGAGAGCAGAAACGGGTGGGTCTGTTGAGAAGTAGGTTAACCTCGGTAGGGCCTCGGCGACGGCGCTACAAACGCAGTGGCAGCACATTTTTCTTTAAAATTCAACGACGGTGACCTGGTGCGGTGCGCGGCGGCGTGATGAAGTAACCCGCGGGGAATCGTGACCTTTGGGGATTTTTCATCTGTCACGCGGTAGTGATGTATGGCGCATTGGAAAAATAATTCATAGACCAGGGCTTGCGGCATTGAAGATTGAAGTCGCGCTGGCGGTTCGGTTCGGTTTGGTTCGGATCGGGGTGGGGCGTGCCCCGGGTGGCACAGTGGGTCAGAAGACCGGTGGAGGCGGCCAAAACTCTAGACGCGTTTTGAGCTCCAGAGTCGCTAAATGGGCCTCGAATCGAACGTGTGACCCCACCAATGGATTGCTCTCCGAACGAGGAATCCATTGGTGGGGTCACACGTTCGGTTCGAGTCCCGCCTAGCGACTCTGGACCTCAAAACACGTATTCAGAGTTTTGGCCGCCTGCACTGGTCTTTGGCCCACTGTGGGTGGGCCGCAGCCGAGCGATTCCAGAGAGTCAAGAGTCGTTTCGTCGCTCTGTCTCTATTGCACCCCTAGGGCCCCTGGGGGACGGCCAATGAGTGCGACAAGGACAGAGCGGCGGAACGACTCTTGTAGGTGCGAGGGTGTCCGTGACGCCGCGACGCTCCGCGACCTCGAAGGGCTCCGAGGGCTCCGAGGGGCACTCCAAGGGCCGCCGAGGACCAGCCCTTAATAGACGGCTTGATGTATTGGAGGATTCCGCGCACCGAAATTCGCAAAACTGTGAGGAAAAGTTTCGGGGCCGATGCCGCTCAAAGTTGCCCCCGCCGCCGACCGCCAGCCAGCCAGCCCCTGTCCGTCCTGCCGGGCCGGCGGGGGAGTGAGGAGAGAGAGAGAGAGAGAGAGAGAGAGAGAGAGAGAGAGAGAGAGAGAGAGAGAGAGAGAGAGAGAGAGAGAGGGAGAGAGGAGAGAGAGAGGGAGAGAGAAGCAGGGGCTTATCTGTCGAAGCCAAGAGACAGGACACAATGAGGTCAAGAAATTGGGATTAGGATGGACACAAACATATGAGGGGGGAGCTGTCAAAGCAGGGGCGTGATTTAGAGGGACGTTGAGTGATAGACGCGCCTGGAAGAAAGTGGGCGAAAGTGAGGGAAAGTGGATGGAAATGGGGGAGGGGGAAGTGGGGGGAGGAGTGGGGGGATGGGGCGGCTCGTCTGAAAGGTGAAGGTAATAGAAGTCTCACCTGGACATGTTGCCGGCAGTGGCGGAGCAGGGCGGGGGTCGGGCCGAAATGATCGACGGAGGAAGAAGAAAACAAAGGAGAATAGTACGGGGCGTAGAATGGCTGTTGGATTGGCGGCCGGATGGGGTTGGGGCCGGGGTGGGGGTGGGGGTGGGGGGCCTTGCACGGGCTGCGTTACGTTCTCGGAGGGGGGAGCCCGGAGTTGCACGTGACACAAAACGAAAGCCACGCCAAACCACACCCCCTGGCGCAAGCGGGCGCAAGTCCCCCCGCTCTCTTGCAACCCCCTTCTTTTTTCTGCTTCCGGTTGTACCCCCACCCTCTCCGCTGCGTTGGGCCCCGCGGCCCCGCGCGTCTCGGCGCGGCTAACTATCGCCAGTGATTGGGGTCCTGCCGATGAAGGAGAGCCATTCCCGCGGACTCAGCGTCATCCTCACAGACGCCCAGAAAGGCCTGGTGTCCGCCAGCCGCCCCGCGGGGCGCGCCTTGGAACTAAACCTCGCCCGGCTTGACCCTCCCCACCCCCACCTCCACCCCCGGAACAAATCCCATCCCCGCCCCTGCAGGACTCGGCAGAAACTCTCCTCCAGGAAAAATCGGCAGGGCATGGCGGCTTGCATGGCAAACGACCCCGCCCCGGCGCCTGGGATAAATCGCTAGGAACGGGATGCCCGGGGGGGGAGGGGTAGGGGAGGGAAGTCCTCCTGCGTGCTCTTGGAAACGGCGTTGCGCGCACACAGAGCTGGATCAGGGGTCTGCCGAGAAAGCGACAGACGGACAGACAGACGGACGGACAGAGAGGGAGGTAAACAGAGAGGGGCCGATGCGTGCTAGGGTGCGTGGGGGTGAGAGAGCTTGGAAAGTAACTGCCCAGTCTACAACCGCCAAGGACCATTTCCCCGATGAGGGACTCGGTGGTGGCGGGGCGTGGCGGGGCGTGGCGGGGCGGGGCGGGGCGGGGCGGCGGGCTCTCAAGCCCTCCACCGCCCTCGTCCACGGGCTCGTCCGGTGTGTTTACCTCCGCAAGAGGTGCGGCCTGCGGCTCGAGGTGCGCTGCACGCCGAAGGAGGTGGTCAGCCCTGGGCTCCAACCCCCAACCCCCAACCGCCCGCCATGGCGCACTACCACAGTGTAGTGTCCATTCTCCTCGAGAGCCTCGCTCCACAGTAGCGGGTACCTTTCTCCCCCCCCCCTCCTCCGCCCCCTGCAGTGGCTGCGAGTGGCACCGGGGGCGGCGGGGGCGGCGGGGGCGGCGGGGGCGTACGCGCGAGTAAGACTTGGATGAGACGGAGGCTGCCTAGGCTGCCCTAGGCCGGCCCGCCCGCTACGCTTCGCCCCTCCTGAGCTTCCCCCTCCTGACGGGCGGCCGGGCACAACTCCGCTCCAGTGCGCCGCATCAGCAATCAATACGAGCAATATCGCATCGCCTCGCACATCGCATTCGCCGTTCCCTCCTCCCTCGCTCGCTCTCTCTCGCTCTATCTTCCTCTCGCTCGCCTTCCCGTACTGTCAGCAGCACCTCCCTCCCCTCCGCTCGCCTCTCTTTCTATTTTTGTCCCTCTCTCTCTTTCTCTCTCCGTCACTTTCTCACCCCCACCCCCGGGCCCCAGGCCCCGGGCCGCCTCCGGGCCGCCCCTTCACTGCCCCCGTGACGGCTCGGCCCGGCTCGGCCGGCCTCTCTGGCGACAACTGTCCCTCCTGGAGGCATGGAGTCCTGGCGGCCTGTCGGGGGCGAGAGGGGGGGGGGGGGGGGGGAGTGGCGGCAACTTTTCCTCACCTCGCGCGCCTTCCGGCCGCGGCGCGCCACGCCCCGCCACGCCCCCCACGCCCGCCACGCCCCGCCACCCCGCCCGCCACGCCCCGCCCCGCCCCGCCACGCCCCGCCACGCCCTGCCCATTCCGCGACATTATTTCAGAATAAATATTCGCCGGCGAAAACACGGCCGTGGTGATTGAGGAGGCAAACAGACACACACTGCAAACAAGGAGCGTGCTGGAGGTGGCGCCGGGCGGGGCGCGAGGATTTGCGCCACTTTTCGGCCCAGATTGACAAGTCCAGGTGAATTAGTCTTTTAAGTTTCTTCAACCGTTTTTCAGGAATTCTCGCTCAGCTGCGCCGATTTCACCACCTAGCGCAATGCGGACGCGACGGGCCGCAGGGAGACACGTCGTAAAGGTTGGTACACCATGAATCAGGTCAGGCGCCGCTCAAACAGACAAACATGGAAATTTCACATTGATTTGGCACGGATGACACAATATTCTGCCCGAAAAGATGAATCGCATCGTTGCACTCAAAACGGGCGTTTTGATCGGCGGTGCGGGGGCTCGTGTTGACGCCCGACACCGGCGGGGCAGCAGATTGATTCCGAGAGTCGCTTTCGTCGCACTGTCTCTCTCGCACTCGTGGGAAGTCGCATATGGGTGTGAGAGAGACAGAGCGACGGAGTCAGTCTGCGGGGCAGTCGCCGTCCGCCGCGACCGCGGTGTTTCAATGGGGCGCCAAAAGGCGGAAGCACCCTTCCCCCTCCCCCTCTCCAAACACTCTCCACATCGCCATTTTCTATATTCGGCTAAGCCCTTCCATCGTAAAGCCCGGCCGCGCCGTTGCCGTGTGTCTGTAGGTCACTGAGTTGGTGGGACCCGCCCGGGGCGGGCGGGGGCGGGGAGGGGGGCGGTGCCAGAAGGGTGGAGGAGGGGCGGTGGCGTCAGTGCGCCCCGCTCCCCTGGGGCCGTTTGTCGCCGGCAACTCATACTGAATCCAGCAGCGGCGTCTACCCCTTCCCCCCTCGCTTTTGCACTGCTGCCCCTTCCTGCTCGGCAGCGCGGCAAATTTCAAACAGTGCGGGCGCGCGCGCTGCGGAGGGGATTCGAACCGCGGCCCCGCCAGGGGAGAAAAAAAGCGCACAGCGCAAAGCAAGACCGGGCCATTTCTCCGATGTGCCGCGTCGCGTGAACGGTGCGGTGTGCGAACTCTGAAATGAAGGCAGGAAGATGGAAATCGGATTTAACTTGGCTTGAACCGACGACGACCGACGGCTGACGCAGGCCTAGGGGACTGGCGGCGCTGGAACCGGGTTCGAATCCCGGCCACCCTCGGTTTTGGAGTCGTCATTGTGTCGCCCCAGAGCAGCAAGAGCGATGCTGCTGTCTCACTCCCACTCATGGGGCGTTCGGTACAGAGGTGCGAGAGAGACAGCGACGGAAAATGGCAGACGGCCACTATCACTAAATTGCACACGACTTGCTTGCGTCAGTCGCGTCTCTCCCGCGGGAGTCGGACTGACAGTGCGGTCCAGTCTCTGTCTCTCTGTCTCTGTCTCTTCTCTCCTCTCTCTCTCTCTCTCTCTCTCTCTCTCTCTCTCTCTCTCTCTCTCTCTCTCTCTCTCTCTCTCCCCTCCTCTCTCTCTCTCGCCTCGTCACGCCTCAGCACGGCCGGACTCCGCGAATCGGAAGGGAGTGGGATTACGCTTGCATGAGGACCGCGTCACCCTGAATCGCCGCGCAACGCAAAAGTTGGACGCGTTTCTGACGCCGTTTTGACGCCGTTTCCACGTCGGCTCTCCTTAGGACCTCCCGTGAGTGCGACAGAGACAGAGACACGGAGACGCCCCAGTCCGCTGCCTCGCTGCCTCGCTCCGCATCGGTTTCCGGGGTGCCTCTTACCTCGCGCGGCTTGGCCTGCAGTAGCGGCGCTGTCTGTCTCTCTCGCACTCACGGGGGGCTGCGCGGGGGTGCAAGAGAGTCGGAGAACCGCGGTTCGGAATCGGTCCACCGCGGCTTTCTTAGCCAGAGGGGGGTTGCTCGGGGTAGTTGCCAGTGCCCATTAGACGTGTGGTGCGCTACGCTCTGCTACGCCTCGAGAGCGCCCCGCCGCGCCCCGCCGCGCCCCGCCGCGCCCCGCCGCGCCCCGCCGCGCCCCCGCCGCGCCCCGCCGCGCCCCGCCGCGCCCCCAGCCTCTCGCCTCTCTCTCTGGCCCGCGCGCCTCGGCCGCGGTGCGGCGGTCTCTCTCTGACCCGCCCCCACCACGCCTCCGTCAGCTTGACTGTAAATCAATAGAACGATTGGCAAGCTCTGTGCTGTGCCGCCGGATAGGCAGTGGGGCGGAGTGCGCGGGGGCGGCCCGCGGGGGCGGCGGGGGCGGCAAGGAGTGAAGCAAGGAGGTGATCCCTCTTGCCGAGGGTGGGGCCGCGCGCACTCCGCGGGGGGCGGGGCGGGGCCGCGGGGGCGTGGTGGGGCGCCTGTCCAAGATGGCCGCTGGTCAGTCGGTGACCTGAGAGGGTGTGGCGGGGCGTGGCGGGGCGTGGCGGGGTGCGCGCGTGGCAGAGTCTTGGCCGCGTCGTGCAACCCCTCCAAGACCCCTCCAGGTGGCCAGGCTATTCGTCCTCGCCGTGTCTTCTGTGCGCGCCGTCAGAATCTAGGGTGACCACGCGGCCCCTGCCTGGAGTCGAACCCAGAACCTATCGGAGAATCTCGGCGACCGCCATACAGTTTCCTGGTTTACACCGCAATGACCTTGGAGTTCCGGCAAGGTGCACTTTTTCGGCGGATTTTAGTTGGTGCAGTGCCGACTTTTTCGACTGTTTCAAAAATCGGCCGTTGCTGGTAGTCGAACCCGAGTCGGCGGTAGGGGCCCATCACCCGCGGCGCCGGCCGCCAGCTGCCTGCATCCTAGCGGGGCGTGCGCCGGTAGGGTCACGTCCCTACATTGTGATTCTGACGCACCGCGCCGAGAAGGCCGACCAGGCCAAGCCGGCACACTGAGAGCCGTTTTCGCCGCGCTGTCTCCCTCGCACTCATGGGGCGTTCCGTATGGGAGACAGAGCGACGAAAACGGCTCTCGGAATCAGTCCGCAGGGCCCCGCCCCGCCAGTGGCGTGCGACCAGATCCCTCTGCTGCATTACATTTTCAAATGCCGCGGCGATCGCTGTCCACGCGATTAAGTACACGATCGAAGTGGCGCGAGGCGAGGCGAGGCGGGGCAAGGCGGTAGGCGGAGCGAGCCTTGCGTATGCATGCATGAGCCGCCCGCCCGTTCTGTCCGTTTTGTGGCGTTCGATGCGCGATGCATACTGCAGGAGCGAGCGTTGCAGTGCAGCAGTGCACAGTGGGCCAGACGACCGGCGCAGGCGGCCAAAACTCTAGACGCGTTTTGAGCTCCAGAGTCGCTAACCAGGACTCGAACCGAACGTGTGACCCCACCAATGGATTCCTCGTTCTGAGAGCAATCCATTGGTGGGGTCACACGTTCGGTTCGAGCCCCATTTCGCGACTCTGGAGCTCAAAATCCACGCGGGTACTGCCTGTCCGCGGACACAGCCTCCGTCGCCAGCCTAATCGCCGGCGGCTTGGGATATGGAAGCCGTGCGAAACCGCGCCAAACCGCACTGGGTTGCGCAACACCGCAACGCGCCGCAACGCGAGGCGCTGCCTTCTACGAATTTGAACGCTGAATCAGATCGGGGGGACCGTTCCACCTGCTGCCGCGCGTAGCCGTGCGATGTCCGACAACGGAGAAGACGACGCAGTGTCGTAACTTTTGTCCATTTTCTTGCTGCCTCCGTGGGTCGGCCACTAATGAATGCACAGTCCCGGTGTTCGAGGAACGTCGGGACCCTTCTGCTCGGCTCCGCTGGACAGTCCGATCCGCCCCACCGCGACCCTGGCTGCCCTGCCTCGCCCTGCCTTGGCCAGCACACTGACTCCGAGAGTCGCTTTCGTCGCTCTGTCTCTCCCTCGCACTCCGGGGCCGCCCCTTTCAGGAGCGAGAGAGACAGAGCGACGAAATTGCGACTCCGTCCACGTCAGAGTCAGTCTTGGCATGGCCGCACCTACTACCACCGCTGTGGTTTTTTGCCACGTCGCCCCGTCAGTCTCTGCCAGCCGTGCCAAGTGGTTACCATCGTCACCTGGCTCAGCCACTAGGCCAGGCCAAAAGCTACTGAAACATGTCTGGTCGGTTGCCGACGCATCCGTACTGCCACACGGAACGTTCCGTACTTTTCGTACCCATTTACGATGGTTCATATGGACAAGTACGGAACGTTCCGTACTTTTCTCCGTACTTCCGTACTAAATTTTTCTGTACCATTTCCGTACAAAAGTATGGAATTTTTTACAGTGTCGCACCCCAATGGAACTCGCAGGAGTGCGAGAGAGACAGGTGACGTCTTCGGGCATCAAGCCGCATCAAGCCCTGGTGCACAGTCCACCATACGAGCACACGAGCGGGAGAGTTCGCGTCACAACCATCTCAACCCTTTTGGGAGAGAAGAGGAACAGGAGAAGAAGATAAAAAGACGGAGAAAGGGATAGAAAAAGAAGAGGGTGGTGGTCAGAGCAGGTGGATAGGGTAAAGATCAATTCTGGATAGATTTGCTCTATTGACCTAAGAATACCGCAATCGAGAGGTTTTCTACGCTTTGGGAGAGCTGAGGGCCGGAAAATTGAAACTCCGGCGCGTCGCATCGCATGGCTTTGGCTTTGGAAAGCGATCGGACGCTACTTTCGGGTGCAATGGCCGGTCAGCATCACCGCATCGCCGCGGCCGGCGCGGTGCTGGCCAGTGTGCTGGCCAGCGGCCGGTCCGCGGGCCGCGTCGCACCGTCTCTCTCGCACCCACGGGGGCGTCCCGTAACGTCCCGTGCGAGAGAGACAGAGCGGGTCCTCGCCCATACACATACCGCGGCGCGGCCGGCCAGGCAGTTTCACGATCCTAGATTTTCGGGACCGGTTCTTAATAAACTGCGCCTCGCCTGGCCGCCTCGGCGCTTCGCTTCGCCTCGCTCCCGGTTGACATTTTCCTCTCGAATGCGCTGTGCCTGTCGGTCTATCGGCCGGATGGTAATGGGCGCTGGGCTGCTCTCCGAGCGCGTCGCGCTGTCTCCGTCACACTCATGGGGCGGCCCGCGGCGGTGCGAGAGAGACAGAGCGACGGCGCGGAATCTGACGAGTGGCGTCTCCGGTTCGGAGGGACTCGGGGACCGGCACGTAAAATGCAGGGCATGCAGGGCACGGCCGCGACGCACAGTGGGCCAGACGACCGGCGGAGGCGGCCAAAATCCCGGACGCGTTTTGAGCTCCAGAGTCGCTAAGTGGGACTCGAACCGAACGTGTGACCCCACCAATGGACTGCTCTCCGAACGTAGGCAAGTCGTTGAGTCGGTGGTCGGACACCGTTCAGAGTTTGGGACTGGCTTCAACTGGGCGCAGCGCGCACTCGGCATCGCTCCGCGGCTGGTCTGCAGGTTGTGCTGGCTCGGCTGCCGCCGGTCTTCTGGCCGCTGGCTGCGACTGGCGAGCGGCGACTGGCTGCGCGGGGCGTGGATGCTGCTGGCTGTCTGCGGCTGAGCTGCTGGTCGTGGCGCTGGCTGGCTGCTGGCGGCGCTGGCTGTATGGCTGGCTGCTGGCTGGCTGCTGGTGCTGGCTGGCTGCTGGCTGGCTGCTGGCTGGCTGCTGGCTGGCTGCTGGCTGGCTGCTGACTGGCTGCTGGCTGGCTGCTGGCTGGCCGCTGGCTGTCCGCGACTTGCAGTTCGCCGCCGATAAGAGATTTGGGCGGCCCGTAAAACGGACGTGGGAACCGCGACGGGTTTAAGCGACAAGGTGACCAGCCGACCGGCACAGGGAGCTAAAAATAGGAGATAATTGAGCCACCAAATCTGTTGGAGAAAAGAAACGACAAACATCAACCGAAACAACTTTCGTGGAAAATGTGGCCTAGAAGAATCAGATGCAAAGTCAGATACAAGCACCAGTCTTGCAAACTTGGTCTCCGAACGAGGAATCCATTGTGGGGTCACACATTCGTTCGAGTCCCATATAGCGACTTTGCATCTCAAAACGCGTCTAGAGTTTTGGCCGCCTCCACCGGTCTTCTGGCCCACTGTGCCACGCGGGGCCACGCCCCTCCGCCCCTCCGCGGCAGTGATCTCTCGGCTGCATACGTCAACGCGACACATTACTCATGCCGGCACACCTGTTTATTTTACAATGGGGCTCACCATGTCGCACTGCGCGCCACTCCACGGCACTCGCGGCTAGTTTGTCCGACTTGGCGTGGGCCGCCGGGCACTCCCCTCCCACCGCCATACCACACGCACGCAACACACACACACACACACACACACACAAACAAACGCACACACACACACACACACACACACAATAACACTCACTCACACACACGCGCGCGCACACACAGGCTTGACCCAATCCACCTCATTACGTATTTGGCGGTCGGGGTAATCAAATTGTTGATGTTGAGAGTTGAATCCCATTGTCAAAACGCTCATAGTTCACGTAGCTTGTGTTGTGTCGCGTTCCCTCTGCCTGTGAATGTGTGTGTGTGTGGGGGGGGGGGCACGGCGTTACTTTTGTGTGTCAATTCCTCGGCTTGATAATCTGATTCGTCGTCATCCTAACGGCGGTTTCACGGAAAGACCATCTCCTGGCAATATGCCGATATTTTTAGATGCGAGGAGACTTTCCTGGGCGATCATGACCGATGTTAGAATGCCAGGAAATGGTTTCCCTGCGGCGGTGCGGTTTCAACGCGTCGCCCAGTACAGTACAGTGCAGTGGGCCACTCCGATCGCGTCCAAGGAAGCCTCGCGCCTCGCGGGGAAAGGAAAAGGGGACTCATGGACTTCGAGTCATCATTGCAAGGCCGTACGGCTGCACGCACACACTCACACACACACACACACACGCACACACACACACACACTCGCACGCACATCGCAGTGCAGTCGCTGCATGACAATCAGTGGGTAGGCCTGATCGGGTCATTGGACGGCCTGCTCGCTCTCCTTCCCTGTTCTCTCTCTCTCTCTCTCTCTCTCTCTCTCTCTCTCTCTCTCTCTCTCTCTCTCTCTCTCTCTCTCTCTCTCTTTTCTTGTCTCCGTTTTCGATTCTTTGCCGCGACCTCCATGCGTGGGAGGGCAGTGTGGCGCTAGCTCTAGCCCTAGCTCTCTCTCTCTCTCTCTCTCTCTCTCTCTCTCTCTCTCTCTCTCTCTCTCTCTCTCTCTCTCTCTCCGAGATGTATGCCACCTCGTCTGCGCATACTGCACGTTCGCACTGCAAGTGTATACAGTGGCGTGCCGCTGCAGTTTCGGACGCTCCATTCTTTTGTCACTCTAGAAGGCGGTTGCACAACGCGCTCCGAAGAGGCGAGGCGAGACGAGCAGGCCGCGTTGATTCGGCTGCTAAAGTGCACCCAGTATAGTTTCGGCTTCGGGGAGGGGGGGGGCTGTACTGGTTGCATTGAACTCCCCCCACCCCACCTCGTCTTCGAGGCTTCCCCCCCACTTCCCCTCTTACCGTGTGACGTCACTATCTGGACCTCATCAGTGCTTACCAATGCACTAGCTGGACTTTGGCCTGGTGCGTTGCTGTATTGGGGTCACCCTGGGCCGTTGCGCGGCGGCCCTACACGCACACACTGGCGCGCACACACACACACACACACACACACACACACACACTGCACTAGCAGTTGTGCAGCGCGGCTGGTCGCTTCAAAGCAGGCCATAGAGTCATTCAATGAGCAAGCTCGTCCTCTTATTAACCTTTATTATTTACGATGGTTTTATAGTGTGCGCGTCTCGTCCGCACAATCGAGCCCTAGAATATATATACTAGTGAGACGACTATTTGTGCACGGATGTGGGGCACACCGTGTTGTGTCTGTGTGTGTGTGTGTGTGTGCGTGTGTGCGCTCTATACGTGTTTCCAGGCGCTCCGTCTTCTAGCAGCCGACACCCAAAAAGTCCGGGGCGTGCGCGGGGCGAGGCGCGGGGGGGGGGGGGGGGAGTCGGAGTTATGCATGCCTACTGCTCCGATCCTTGATCCGCCCCCGCGCGGCCCGCCAGGCCCGCGTGCGTGAGTGCATGTTCGAGAATGTGTGTGTGTGTGTGTGTGTGCGAGTGGTGTGGTGTTTGCAGAGGCGGGGCCTTCCGAATCACGCACGATTTGAGCTTCCGTCCGCCGTCCCAGGCTCGGCTCTCCTCGGTCTCGTCCCGACGTCGCAACCCGACGCTCCACGCTCGGTCCGCGCCGTCCGCGCAGAGGGCGTCTAGTCCCCGGCGTCCCTGGCGCTACACTGCCGCGACCGAACAGTCTCTGTCTCTCTCGCACCCCTTGGGGCCCTACGGGACGCCCCGCGAGTGCGACGGAGACAGAGCGACGGCTGTCCGGAGCGGCGCTGCAGCGGCTGCACCTTGTCGCGTGAGGAATCGCGTGGGTGTGGCGTGGCACCACACTGCCTCGGATCGTGGATGCCGTGCCGTGCCGTGCCGTGCCGCGCCGTGCCGTGGGTTGGGTGGCAGTGGCAAGGGAATCGATTTCACCTCGCCGCGTCGCCGCGTCGCCGCGTCGCCGCCGCCGGCCTGCCAGAGTGCGTGGCACTGCGTGGCCATGTGGCGGTCCGCGGCGGTCCGCGGCAAGTCCACGGAGTGCCAAGGAAAACCGAACACCGCGCCGCTTTGCCGCTCTCAAGGCGGAAGGGGGAAGGCCAAGGCAAGGCAAGGCGGGGCACAGTGGGCCAGAAGACCGGTGGAGGCGGCCAAAACTCTAGACGCGTTTGAACTGCAGGGTCGCTGAATGGGACTCGAACCGAGCGTGTGGCCCCACCAATGGATTGCTGCTCTCCGAACGAGGAATCCATTGGTGGGGTCACATGTTCGGTTCGAGTCCCATTCAGCGACTCTGAAGCTCAAAACGCGTCCAGAGTTTTGGCCGCTCCACCGGTCTTCTGGCCCACTGTGCCGGGCGCAAGTTCGCTGCTGCGGAACGAGGTGCACATGAGACTCAACACCCGGAAACCATGAGAAAGGGACTCTGCGGCGACAGACCTGTCCATCTTGACTGTCCATGAACTGGTGTCACTTTTGACGACGCGTTTTCCCATGTCCATGGGAAGGACAGCACTTGCCACGCCACTGTCCTATTTTTCGCCTTCAAAGAACCCTCCCAGTGTATCGGTAGGTTGGGGGTGAGGTTGGATGGGGCGTAGGGGATTGAGTCCACGGCGCGGCTCGCTGTTTCCCGTACGTCTCTGTCCCTCTGTTTGTCTCTCTCGCTCCCCCGAGACGGGTCGACGCACAGTGGGCCAGAACAACCGGTGGAGGCGGCCAAAACTCTAGACGCGTTTTGAGCTCCAGAGTCGCTAAATGGGACTCGAACCGAACGTGTGACCCCACCAATGGATTCCTCGTTCGGAGAGCAATCCATTGGTGGGGTCACACGTTCGGTTCGAGTCCCATTTAGCGACTCTGGAGCTCAAAACGCGTCTAGAGTTTTGGCCGCCAGCGCCGGTCTTCTGGCCCACTGTGCGACGGTGGCCGCGCCACGCCCCATGTGCGATGAACATGAACGGGTGGCTCGGGCGGCCAGGGCACTCGCTGCACGCCGCGTCCTGACTGTCCCGACTGGCCCGACTGCAGACTGATTCCGAGAGTCGTTTTCACCGCTCTGTCTCTCTCGCACCGCTACGGGACGCCCCATGAGTGCGACAGAGACAGAGCGACGAAAACGACACTCAGTCTGCCGGCGGCCTGGACTATTTCCGTCCCCTGATCGCGCGCGTGCAAGTGTCTCCGACACGCGCACACGGCGCACGCCCGCGGCGCGCACGGCGCGTAGGTACAGTGTAGGCGCGCCGACGGCGTTGACGCGGACGTCGCCAAAGCCGCGGCAAGCACGACAAAACACGCCCAAGCCGCGCCGCGTAAAATCCGGCTAGATCGCGTACTTCTCGGTGGGGCTCGGCGAGGAGCCCCTCGAGGGGCGTGCTGGCGCGGTGGCGGGGCGGTGGCGGGGCCCCCCCGTGGATCGTATTTCAGGTCCGCGAGAGCAATCGAGGCACCGGCGATGTGATGGCACGGGGTGCACGGGGTGGATTGAGAGGTGAGGGCCGGTGAGGGCGCGGTGGCGGCCGGGGACTGAAGGAGGTCATCAGGAGTGCCTCGCGGGGGAGGGGGGCCGCGTGGTCAAGACGCCACAAGGACCCGGGGAGGGGGGGGGGGCTGACGGCGCCGTCATTAAATTACCCATACAATTTCGCATGTCCGCTTCGTTAGCCCCCCGCCGCGCGGCCGCGACTCTGTCACAGTCATGTCCCTTGCACGGAATCATCCCCCCCTCTCCCCCTCGGCAGCTACTCTGTTATGCCCCCACCCCCACCCCGATGTATAAATAACCTGACTGTGCGACACGCAGAGCGCGACGCAGTGTGACGGCTAACTGCAGCCCCCCCCCCCTCCTTTCCCCCGAATTCGGGAAGGGAGGGCAACGCGCGGCGCACCTTCGTGATGTAATA
>NW_023144622.1:7381791-7455996 GCF_012932325.1 Thrips palmi
CGCCAACCGTGGCGTCCAGGTGGCGTCCAAAATGTTTCAAATAGGACCGTTGTGGACTGCGTCCCTGCGAGGTCCACCGGCGTCCAATTATCGTCCAGTACGCCGCGCAAGGTCCATAAAGGGTCCACAAAGGGTCCATGTGGGTCCTTTGGGGGTCCGTGGGGGTCCGTGGGGCGTCCGTGCTAGGTCCTTTGGGGGTCAGGTGGCGTCCATACTGCGTCCGTTGGGGTCAGTGTGGCGTCCATACTGCGCCCGTTGGGTCCCGTAGGGGTCCGTATGCGTCCGTACTGTCCTTTGGGGATCCGTGGGGCGTCCGTACTGCGTCCTTGGGATCCCTGGGGCGCCGTACTGCGTCCTTGGGACCCGTGGGGGTCCGCGATGCGTCCGTTAGGGTCCGCACGGCGTTACTAACTGGGGCCAAAGGGCTCTTATAGGCGCTTAGGGACGCTAACGGACGCACTTCGGACTTTGGATGTGTGGACCCATAAGGACGCACTTAGGACCCTGGTTGCGACCACTCGTTGGAAAGGTCTCACCAAGACCTGTTCGAATCTGCAAAAAAAAAAAATTGTTGGTCACCCCCTTTTTTCAAAATTTTTTTTTTAAAATCTATTTTGAAAAAAGGGGGTGACCAACAATTTTTTTTTATTGCAGATTCGAACAGGCTTGGTGAGACCTTTCCAACGAGTGGTCGCAACCAGGGTCCTAAGTGCGCCCTTATGGGTCCACGCATCCAAAGTCCGAAGTGCGTCCGTTAGCGTCCATAAGCGCCTATAAGAGCCCTTTGCCCCCCAGTTACATAACGCCGTGCGGACCATAACGGACGCATCACGGACCCCCCACGGGTCCCAACGGACGCAGTACGGACGCCCCAGTGATCCCAACGGACCGGTACGGACGCCCCACGGACCCCAACAGACCAGTACGGACGCAGTACGGAGACGGCCCAAACGGACGTAGAAAGGACCCCCCACGGCCCCAAAACGGACGTAGTAGGGACGCCACACTGACCCCAACGGACCTAGCACGGACGTACCAGGGACTCTAAGGCAAAACTCAAGCGGCGTCGCACTTCGGACCACTAGCGGCCCTTTTGGGGCGGACTGGACGGACGCACTGGGGACATATCCTGGACTTCCTTTTTTGACCGGCTTCGGACCCAACGGACTTACCAGGGACTCTCAGGCAAAACTCTCGCGGCGTCTCCCGCCGGACCACTGGCGGACCCTCTGGTGACCATTCACGGACTTCAAGGACGTATTGCGGACTTCGTAAAGTTTTCTATGAAGTTTGGCGGACGGCAGGTGACCCAATGCGGACGCTTGACAGACGCTGTTTTCTGTGCGTGGACCAAGCAGACGCAGAGTGGACCAACTTCGGACTCGAGTGGACTCCGAAAGGACGCTTGGGACCCTTATCGGACGACGTGAGACCGTGGACGCGCCGGGACGGCGAATGGACTGAAGGCTCCGGACGTCGCAGACTACAGCAGGACTGACTGTGGACCAGGAAGGACGCACTGGACTCAGTTCGGACTAGTTATGGACCCCCCAGGACCTCACGGACGGCAAGCAGACGCCATCTTTGCGTCCAGATCGGGTCCGAACGATCCACCAGGGGGGCGCCGAGTGGTCAGAACTAGTCATGGCTAGCCAGGGCAGCCTTTTTGCCTTCTGGCTTTCAATAATGCCTGAGTGCGTAGCGCGTAGCGCGTAGCTCCGTCCTGTTCAATGATTGAGCGTGTGTCGCGGCGTCCGTTCGCCCAATTTGGCTGACGCGGCGTGGCGGGGCGGGGTGTGGCGTGCAGCAGAACTAACTCGATGGCAGGGTTATTATTTCATCCCTAATTCATCAGACCACGTGCTTTCCCGCAGACGTGCACGGCCCGCTGTCCGCGTGTCTCTGTGTCACCTGCGATTCCGTGCGATCGCTCGCCGTGCCGCGCCGTGCCGCGCCGTGGCACACGTGCCCATTCCGGCCCTTATCACTAACTCACGCGCGCCGCGGTCTACCCCGTCAAGCTCGCCGTCAAGGAGTGTCCACGTCCGTCGCGGAGGACACGGCTGTCAGTGCGTGCCGCCGATCAGCCCGGGTTCGAATCCCGGCCGCTGCCGGTTCGCGAGGCGCGTTTTAGGGTTGCCACACGTTTGTTTTGCTGCGCGACGTTATTTTCGGTGTGGTCCCTCGCGGCGTCCCCTCGCTGGCTGGGCCTTCCACGCGTGGTGGCAACTCTATACCGAACCCTCTTGCCTCTACTCAGCGTGACCATCGACCGAGTATAGAAGAGCAACTCATGCGCGAGCGCCAACTTTCCGCTATAGAGGACCAGGTTGGGCAACATACGAGAAAAAGGGCACAGTCGGGTGTGAAAAAAAAGTACCGAAAAAGTGCCACCGGGGCTCAGGGTGCCACCTCTTCGGGTCCGGCGCCGGTCACCCGGTTCATCGGGTCGCCCAGGTTACGGGCATTTTAGGGATTCCACGGGTTGCGGAGATTTTCGAAAATTGGTTCGAAACCGTTGAAAATGCTCAAACGTTGAAATATACGAACTCAATCACGTGAAATAGATGAGAGAATTGGTCAGGATTACGTATAAGCCATGGTGACAAATACAGAAATTGACACGGGGTAGGCCCGGGGGTGCAGTGACCCCTCTCCTTGGGGGTAGCAGTGTAACCCGTACTCGTCTTCACTTCAGTAGACGCCCTGCGACCAGGTCGCGGGTTCCAATCCCCCATCACAGTTTTTTTTTCTTCCCCTAAAAGGATCAATGCTGCCGCCGCTTGGCCTTCCGTTGCGTCACCACGCTCGCCTTGTGCGCTGACCCCTGCGTTGGGGGGGGGGGGCGTACGCACACAGGACAGGTCTTAGGGCTTCCCTCACTACTGCTTGTGCATGCAGTGTTGTGGCACGTTAGCAGGTCTCCGCTCTGTCTGTCGGCTGTCGGTCGTGCAGGGCGTATGAGGTCAGCCGGCCCCGAGGCCGGGCCGGGCCAGGCCGGGGGTAGCTGGACTGTTACTGGGCAAATCCTTGATTGAGATTCACGGCCAGCGTTGAGCCAGTCCCCTTCCCTCCAACGGCTTATAGACACTTCTAGAGGGTTGCCGCTGCGCGGGGCCAGGCCGGCCGCTCCGGGCGGGGGGGGCGGGGTGGGCGGGGGGGGCGGGGGGGGGGGGCGGGGGGGCGGGGGGGGGGGCGGGGCGGGGGGGCGGGCGGGGTGGGGCGGGGGGGGCGGGGCGGAGCGGGCCCCCCTCAGCCACCGCCGGAGCTGGGTACCTCGGCCGTGCACGTTGCTAGGGTCGGAAGATTCGGAAAGTCAGCGGAAGTGGCGTGGCGCGGTGACTTCGGCCCGTCGGAAAACCGCCACCGCGCCACTGTCGGCGAGCCACGCGCCACCGAGGCAGTGACGACGGCCGGCGATCGCATCGCGGGGACCCGCTGGGACTCTCGGCACTCGGTGACGGAAATAGGCGCAAGAAAGCAGGATCAAAACGCAACGCGACCGGCACACTGTAGGGACTGGGGACCAGGGACTAGGGAGCGCTAGCGCCGCTGACCCGCGAAAGCGCCTCAAACGCATTCTGCCTAGCCGTTCCGAGGGGCCGTTCGTCGCTCTGTCTCTCTCGCACCCCTACGGAGCGCCCCGCGTGTGCGAGAGAGACAGAGCGACGAAAGCGACCCTTCGGAGCCAGGCGGCTGGCAGCCGTTCAAATCGCCGCACCGTTTTCCCGCGGGGGGGCGTCCGTAACGGCCGAGTCGCGGGGTTATTTTGACGGCACGCGTGCAGTTATTACGTAACTCCGTTTTGGAGCGTTCCGTGGCAGGGTATCGTGGATCAGTCAGCAAAGTCATATAAATGTTCTTCTAGAAAATTCTGCTTTTGCCCGTGGATGGGCGACCCATCTCCCATCTCTTCTGGCAGTGATTGGGTTAAACCGGTGGCGCCTCTTCCCCCCCCCCCTCCGCCCCGATGCAGCGGCCTAAGTGATGGCGGGGGAGGGTCCCCTTCAGTTTCGCCGCGGACCAAATATTCGTTTCCACTGCCGGTCCGTCTGCCCGCCCGCCCGTCCGTCTGCCGACGGACTGGGAATGTTGTTTTATTTTTTGAGGGCGGCGCCCGGCGGAAGCAGCGGACTCATATGCGCGATGCGCGTCGCGACGCAATGCACCTGTCAGCGTTGCCGGCGGCGTAGCTGAGGCCACAGTGGGCCAGAAGACCGGTGGAGGCGGCTGAGGCGCGTTTTGAGCTCCAGAGTCGCTAAACAGGACTCGAACCGATCGTGTGACCCCACCAATGGATTCCTCGTTCGGAGAGCAATCCATTGGTGGGGTCACACGTTCGGTTCGAGTCCCATTTAGCGACTCTGCTGGTAGAGTATTGGCCGCCTGCGCCGGTCTTCTGGCCCGCCGTGCCTTGGCGGGGGCTCTGGCTCTGATAGGCGTGATTCCGATGACTCCCCGGCCGAGCATCGACGACCCGACCAGGAAGGCCCGCGGGCCCGCAGTGGCGCGTTGCGCGTTCTGACGGTCGCTGCCGATGCCTGGCCACCGGGGCGGGGCCTCTGGGGGTGGCGGGGCGGGGCGGGGCGATGCGGGGCGGGGCGCGGCGCGGCGGGGTGGTCCTGTCTGATTCCCGCTGGAGCTTCGGAGTCTCCAGGACACTGAGGCGACAATCGATGTCCTCCTCCCTGCTGCAACGGGGAGGTGCGGGGGCCGCGGGGGCCGCGGGGCCGCTGGCGTGGCGAAGGGGCGAGCCGGCCAATCTGTTCGATCATCACGTCGAGGAGGGCCAGGGCGGCCAGGGCCTCGGCCAGGGCGCCAGCCTCGGCCTGAGCTGCGCACTTAGGCCCGTACTCCGAAGGGCCGAACCGCACCGCGCTCTCCTGCGGCCCAAACTTTCTTTCTGTTTGTTACACCCCCCCCGCCCCGCCCCGCCCCGCCCCGGCCGTATACCATTCGGGCTGCGTACCTGCCAGGCGCCGCCACGCTGCGAAGGCTGGCCTGGCGAAGGCCATCCCACAAGGCACGCACGTTCTTGATAAGCTGGCCAGGACTTAGGGAATGAAACCCCGCCCTGGGAGGGGAGGGTCGGAGGGGGCATCTTCCCCCTTTCTTAGCCGTCACGCCAGGAAGGAGGGCGCGAGAAGGGGGCGCCCCACCCCCAATAACCCCCGGCCTCCGTCTCCCTCGCACTCGCAGGCCACCCCGCAGCGCCGCAGGGGTGCGAGAGGGACGCAGCGAGACTCTTCGCAATCGCTCGCGGCAAGCTCTAACTCCGGGCCGCCGACTTCGGCCCCGACTTCGGCCGGCCGCTCGTACACGCTCCCGCGGGAATGATTTCAGAAAGCCGCTCTTAATTTTCTTTGCGTCCGTCTCGCTCGCACGCCACGCGGCCCACGGGCCGATGGACGAGGACGCCGAAGTTGTGTTGGTTGTTGTTGTTGTTGTTGTTGTTGTTGTTGTTGTTGTTGTTGTTGCTGCTGCTGCTGCTGCTGCTGCTGCTGCTGCTGCTGTTGTTGTTGTTGTTGTTGTCGGCACGCCGCGAAAATGCCGCTTGATTCCGAACAGCGGAGAAGAGCAGCGACTGCCATGAGTGCCGAAAAACGAACGCGCACTCTGATTGGCCAAGAAGCGCGCGCAGTGCACAATGTGCAGAGCGAAAAAGCCTCTTCCTCGTCTTGACTGATTGATCGTGCATCCTGCATCCTCATTACAAGGAGCGGGGCGGCGAGGCAAAGCGAAGCCCGAAGCCAGGCGAGGCATGGCAAGGCAGTTTCTCGATTCGCTATTCCCATTTCGCCACACTCGCGTTGCCCAGCGTGGCGTTGCCTTTGTGGACCCGCTCATCACGTTTCGACACACTTGCAGTTTGCAGTGCGGCAGCGAATGCAGCGCACAGAGCAGTCTCTCTCTTTCTCTCTCTCGCACACACGCACACACCTGCACGGCCCGCCCCGTGAGTGCGAGAGAGACAAAGAGAGGCGGAATCAGAGACGGCTGTCTCGCCGATCTCAAAGCCCTCTGACGACTGCTGAAAGTGCCGCGCCGCGGACGCCCCGCGAGTGCGAGAGAGACGGAGGATAGGAAAGGCGGAGACGGAAAATCTGCGCGCACACTCGGCTTACCAACTTAGCGGGCGCGGTTCGCTTTTTGCAGTCTTGGAAACTCCTCCCGGTCCGCTTCATGTATTAAACAAACCTTTCACGGTCTGCCTATTACCGCCAGAGCGCGGCAGCGGCGGCGCGGCAGCGCCACGGCGAGGAGGAGGACATGAAGTCCGTGGCGCTGCTGGCCTGCTTGCAGTGGAGCTTCCCGCTTTCCGCGGCTTTCAGCCTCCAGCGAAACGGCGGGCCGCTTCTTTTATGCGGCTGGAATTTACAGGCGCAATCCGGCAGCCCTTTTATCCTGGAACAGATTTGTTTGTAGTGGCGGCGCGGCCATCGGCCCTATGCTCCATATCCAGTCAATGGTGGTCGCGACGGCCCCCAGAGTGGAGCGTCGCCCTGTCTCCGTCGCTCTCATGGGGCGCGCCGTCGCGGTGCGAGGGAGACAGCGACGCCGGCGCGACACTGCCCTGTTTTTCCCGCAACTTCCCCCTTCGGCCGTCGGGCCTTCGGCTTGGTGGGCCATGCCCGGCCGTGCCGGGGCCAGCAGACCGACTCCGAGAGTCGTTCTCGTCGCTCTGTCTCTCTCGCGCCCTTACGGCGCGCCCCACGAGTGCGACAGAGACAGAGCGACGGAGCGACGCGGCGGACTCGGCCTGCAGGAGGAGCGCCTCTGGAAACTAGACGTCGCCGTCGTCGGATCGGAAGAGAGCAATGGAAGAGCGGGGGCTGCGGGGGCCTCGCCTCCAGCCTATCAGGGCGGCGTCCGCGACGAGGACGCCGAGCGCCCCGCGCGGGGCCCCGCGGCCGGCGGTGCGACGGAGACGGCTAGAGACAGCGGCCGCGGCCCGGCGAACGCAAACGCGACAACAGCCACACAAGCATAGTTTTTGCGAGTTCGCTGCCGCCGCCGCGCCGCCTCCCCCTTGTAGTAAGTTTTGGTGGCCGCGGCTCACGGCGCGGGGCTCGGCGACGGCGCGGCGGGGCGGGGCGGGGCGCGGGGCGGGGCGGGGCGGGGGGGCGGGGCGGGGCGGGGCGGGGCGGGGCGGGGCGGGGCGCGCACACACGATTTAACGGACGAGTCGCAGAGGGAATAGTCTTCTTTCGGATTCTTGGCCGACTTCCTTCGCGTAATGCCGGAGCCCGAGCGGTTCTCTCGAAGGGCCGTTTCGTCGCTCTGTCTCTCTCGCTCTCACGGGGCCGCGAGAGAGACAGAGCATCAGCCTGCGTGGCGTCATCGTTGCAAAGTACACAACGGGCGCGCGTTTTGCTCGCACATTCCCTCGTGCGTGTTTCGGTGTAACGGCGCGAATTTCAAGTCTTGTCAGAAAAGATCGTGACCAATATCTCGGAGTACATGTGGGGCAGTATGTTAGCGGCAGCGGGACCCACACTGACAACGGCAGCGCGCAGATGCGATTGTGTTTTTCCGTCTTTTCTTGACTTCATACTCGTGATTGCTCGTCTCTTATGTCTCCATTTTGCCGACGCAGGCCTTTCCAAGCGATATGTAGCAGCGGTTTTGGGGGGGGGGGGCACTGCTGACGGTGGCGTGGTGGCTTCGCGCACAACTATAAATCCCACCGCACGTGATTCTCGATAGAGCGACGAGGTGGCCGAGTGGTTAAGGCGTTGGACTGCTAATCCAATGGGCTCTGCCCGCGTGAGTTCGAATCTCATCCTCGTCGGTGTCTTTTTGTCTCGTCACGAAGAGGAAACCGGTTCCTTCTCTATCTGAAGAGAGCTGCCGTGCTCTACTAGAGCGAGGGGAGATGGACAGCGCACACCGCGGCCCCATGGTGTAATGGTTAGCACTCAGGACTCTGAATCCTGCGATCCGAGTTCAAATCTCGGTGGGACCTGTACTTTTGTCCAACACTGGCAACGAACCGGACCTTTCGAGCGTGGGACCGGTTTCCTATCTATCGAAAGAGAGCTGCCGTGCTCTATGAGTCGAGGGCAGACTGCTCCCCTCTATCGAGGTTCCATGGTGTAATGGTTAGCACTCAGGACTCTGAATCCTGCGATCCGAGTTCAAATCTCGGTGGAACCTTCTTTTTCAGTGCAACTCACGCCCATACTTTAACTCGCTTTAACTCCCGCTTGCCACCATAACCAACAAATAATAGCCAAGAAAAATAAGGAACCGTTTTTGTTCCCGCTCTTTTAGGACTACTAGAACAGTACTGCAAGTTTCCGGGCGTACACTGAGAGAGTCGATCGCCAACGACCTCGCCGATTCCCTGGCTGCGAGGGGAGGTTTTTACTGTCGGCCTCCTCGACCCCCGCCACGCCACGCCCTTCAAACAGGATGCACTCCCTTTCGCCCTCCACGGCACGCCACGGCACGCCTTTACGGTGTGGCTGTCCACTTGTCTCGCCGATCACAGGCCGGCTGGTCCCACGCCGTAACCTCGACCTCGACAGCGCCAAATGACGTTTTTAGCCACTTGGCAGGGCTCTCGATGTGCGCACCTTTTTGTGATAAAAATACGAGGCTTCTGTACTACTCTATTCCGAGTTTCGTTATTTTCTTTTCCAATGGGTTTGTATTTCTTTGCGACTTTTAATTTTATTTGGCATCCATTCATTAGTTTATTTTGCTGGCTGTTCTCCTTCTCTCGGTGTGCGTGTGTGGGCGCGTGTGTGTGTGAGGGAGTGAGTCAGTGAGTGAGGTGGTTCGCGGGGCCGCGCGCGGCGGCGGCGGTGGATAGAGTGAAGATGGGGCATTTGAGGCAGTGGCCGGCACGGGGCTGCGAAGCGCTGCGAGGCGCTGCGAGGCTCCGGCACGGGCTGATATAAGGGGCGCTTTACGGCGCACGGCCGTATCGGGGCGGGGCGGGGCGATCATCCCCCACCGCAAAAGCCCACCGTCCGCCGCGGCCACCGCGACGCACTGTGTGACGGTGTGACTCGTGGACGGCATTGCCTTGCCGGGGGCGGCGTGGGCGCCGAGGGCGGCGGGGGCGGCAGGGGCGGCGGGGCACTGGACTGGCGCCGCCCCTTCCCTCGCTCCTTCCGCGCTGCCAGGCCGTCGTTCTCCGCGACGACCTTCTTCTCCTCCTTCGTGAGGGATAGTATCGTTTTCTCCTCCAAGTGCGAATAGGACCCGGGGCTCGGCCGCTCGGCTCTCGGTTCGGGGTCCGCCGGTGCCGATCGCGGGCAGCGCCACCAGCGGCCGAACGGGAAGGGGGAACAGATTTCGAACGGCGACTTTGAGAACGGCGTCCAGGAGGAGGCCGCCGCCGACGACGACGACAACGCGTCGATGCAAAAGCGTTCCGGGGGAATATATATACACCCCGTGGCCGGCGGTGCCGGCGGTTGATTCGGGACATTCGGGACATTCGGGGCGCGCGGGCTTTTTATTGAGCCATGCTTCACTTTGTGGGGACTTTTCGGGGCGTAGCGGCAGCGGCGTGGCGCGGAGCTCCGCTAGCGGGGCGTAGTTTGGCCCAGCGGGGACTCCGCGGAGCGCAGTGCGGAGCCGCGGAGCCTGGTGGAGCCGGGGCCCGATATGGCATATCATAAACACAGCTATCATTGGTGTCGTATATGGGAGGCCAAGAAGACCCCCGGCCCGGCCCGCGCTGCCCCAGGGCTGCCCCGCCCGCTCGATGCGACGCTCGGTGCGGCTCAAAGCAGATCAAAAGCCCATCCCGCGGTGAATTGCACGCCGCGTCGATGCCGCCCATGCCGCCACCGCGCCACCGCAAGGGCCGCTGGAGTGGCGCTCAAATCCCGCACGGCCACACAGTGGGCGAGAAGAAGACCGGCGGAGGCGGCCAAAATCCCGGACGTGTTTCGAGCTCCAGCGTCGCTAAATGGGACTCGAACCGAACGTGTGACCCGACCAATGGATTCCTCGTTCGGAGAGCAATCCATTGGTGGGGTCACACGTTCGGTTCGAGTCACATTTAACGATTCTAGAGATGAAAACGCGTCTAGGATTTTGGCGGCCTCCAACGGTCTTCTGGCCCACTGTGCTCGCCTCTATTCTCCGCCATTTGAGCGCCAAAGCGCGGTCTCACACGTTTACGTACACGTGCACGGAGAGCCAGCGTCCGAATTGGAGATTTTGAAACGGAGTCACCTAATGCGTTGGGCTTGTCGCTGTCACCGCGTCGGGGAGAGGGTCGGGGCAGCGGCAAAATCGGCAAGTTTCGGACCACGGCAAAACCCTTCTGGAGGGGATGGGGTGGGGGCAAGTTGCCGGCCTTTTGGCGGCCTTTTGGCGGCCCGCCTTCCTGCCGTCCGTCCAGAAAGAATAGAAGCAGGACTCTGCAGCGTTTTGCCGAGTCGTCGCCCTGTTTCCGCCCTCCAGGAGAAGGAGAAGGACACCCCCTCTGTGGACCGAGACTGCTGTGCTCACGGCCTGGCGGCCAGCGCAAATAGTCCTGCTCAGTTTTTGTTTGCCAAAATAAAATGCGAGGTTTGCGGTCGCCCCGGCGGCATGGAATCTGTTTGCGCTGCGTGGGTGTTCGAACCGCCGTTCTGTGAATTTGGAAGCGGCGCCTTTGCCGCCGCGGCTGTGCCGCCGTCCTGTAGTGCGTGTCGCGGTTCCGCCCCTATTTACGTCCGGCCGAACCGAACGTACCCCTGGCCGCCTCTGGCCCCCATAAAGTCCCCACTGCCCCCGTTTCGGCAGTGCTGGCGGGGCTGGCGGGGCCACGCCACCGCGTCGCCTCGATGCCGCCTGCAGGCTGATTCCGAGAGTCGTTTTCGTCGCTCTGTCTCTCTCGCACTCATGCGGTGTCCCGTATGGGTGCGAGAGAGACAGAGCGCCGAAAACGACTCTCGGAATCAGTCTGCTGCCACGCCGTCCCCGAATCTGGAGTGATGGCTCTGTCTCGCGTCCTATCTGCGCCCCTCCCGTTTATATTCGTCGGAAAATAACGATGTGTGCTCGCCTCGCCTCGCCGTTCGGGCCGCTCGGCCTTCCCTGTTGGCGGTCCACTCGGCGGCCCGGAGCCCTGACAGTGTGTTGTCTCGCAGGAACCATTTCAAGCAGCGAGATTCGGAGATTCGCGCGGATCTGTCTCTCTCGCACTCGTACGGGGTGCCCCGCGAGTGCGACAGAGACAGACTGCCGAAGACCTGATTGAACGCGATTGTCGCCGGGGCGGCCGGTCTGCACGCGAACTGCGACTGAAGCTCAAAGGAGAGTCTCAGCCGCAGGGGGCACGGCGCGCAGGGCAGGCTCATTCCGAGCACCCTGTCGCTCTGTCTCTCTCGCACCCCTGCGGACCGCTCCATGAGTGCGAGAGAGACAGAGCGACGGACTCTCGGACTCGGTCCGCAGGCCTAGACGCTCGTGCGCCTCGTGCGACCGACGCCGAGACCGACGCCCCCAGCGAAGCTCGGGTCGTCGTCGCCGCCGCACTAGACAAACAACTACTTGGCTTACGCCCAGCCCGCCCAGCCCGACGCCCCCACCCCCTCTGGCCCTTCTAGTGCATCCACTCTCCAACGCACGTGGCGGGGCTGCGGGGCACGGCGCCAGGGCGCGCCCCTCCACTGCCCACCAGGACGACGACGACACTCACCTACAGGAATGCATCTGGGGGCGTCATCGGGGGCGCGGGGGCCGGGAGTGGCGGTCCGAGTGTGTAATTGCCGAGGGCCCACTGGGGGTAGGGGGTGGGGGCAGGGGTGAGGTGGCCACGCGGATGTGGTTATTTATACATAGGTGGGCAAAGCCTCTCGCGAAAGCCCCGGTCGCGGCCCCGCCACGCCGCCACGCCTCCTGGGGATGTGAGTGCTGGAGTGGCCCGCCGGAGTGCCGAGCCGAGGTGCCGAGGTGGCGGGGCGGACCGATGTGGGGTCGCGAGGCGGGGCGGGGCGGGGCGGGGGGGCGCGGTGGAGGGGTGGCGGGGCTGGACGGTCCGAGTGAGCACTAACGCTTCGATGGGCTGTAGAGGGCCGCACTGGCCGTGGGGTTGGCCCGCGGAGGACGCGAGACGTGCGGGGCGGGGCGGGGCGGGGCGGGGCGGGGCGGGGCGAGGGGCCGTGTATGTGCTTTGAGGGTGTTCAGCCAGTTTACGAGAACGCCGCACGCCTCGCTTCGCGGCTCGCGGCCTGCTTCGCGTGCTCCGCGTGCTCCGCGGGGTGGGGCTGGTGCGGCGGCCAGCACCGCGACGGCGCGGCGACACCGCGACAGTGTAGGGGCCTACAGCGACGGCACGGTGACATAGAGTAACAGCGACGGCATCGGAGCAGGAATCAGGAAGCGGCATCAATTATTGTGCAGGAAAACGTAGGGGCCTGACGGAGCGCGCTGGACAGACGGACAGACAGACAGACAGACAGACAGACAGACAGACAGACAGACAGACAGACAGACAGACAGACAGACAGACAGACAGACAGACAGACAGACAGACAGACTGGTGCCGCGGCGTCGCGACGCCACGCTCTGGCGTCCCCAATCCGCGCTGGGGATGTGTCGTAGGGGGTAGGGGTGAAGGGGGGAGGCAACTTGTTTACCTGCAGAGCGCCACGCGCACACACACACACACACACACACACGCACACTCACACACGCCGGGCTTCCCCCCACACGCACAGGGATTCATTCCTCTTGGCTGCGAGGCTCTCTAAGTCCTCTATCAGCCCCCACCCCCTCCCCCCCAAGCCAGGCCGCCAGGCACCCCAAGAATGCCCACGTCCTGAAAGTGAAAGTATTGGTGGCGGCGCCAAGTCTTACCCCCACTGTGCGCGTCGACTCTCCCTTGTCTTCTGTTCTTTCCCGTCAAGACACCTCCCCCCTCTCGCTCGGCCTCTCTCTGCGTGCCGTCCTCTCCGCTGTTCCATTCTCGCTCCATCTGCCCCCCCCCCTCCCCTTCTGCCCCTCCGGTTCGCAAGTCAACCTGCTCTACGTTTCTTGGTCGGCCTTCGGCTCAGGACGGCCCCACCCCCACGGCTAACGGCGCGCTCAACCACCCCCGTCGTTCTTCCTCAATTCTCTTTATCCGCGCCCCATCCCCTCCCCCCCTCCCCCTCCCCTCCGCCGCCGCGGCCTGCACCCCACCGCCGGACCCCCGCAGAGTTCGAACCGCGCCGGACGGACGCCAAAAGCAACTGGCCGCGGGCAAGTCTGTGCTGCGCGCTGCGCCGCGCCGCCGAGCCGCGCTGCCCTGAGTGATGGACACCACGCGGTGGGCGGCCCCGCCCGGCCCCGCCCCACCCCGCCCCGCCCCGCGCCCGGAGTGGAGTGGAGGGGAAGGGGAACCGAGCGAAGGGGATCATGTTATTTACGCGCACCTTCGTGGTTTGCGGTCAATTTAAATTTACGTGAGGTGCACCCAAAAAAAGGGTCTCTCAACCACCAAGAAAATTTACTTGGATGTTTCCAGAATTCACGTATTTCTTGGTTCAAGAAAAAAACGCCCTCTGGGTTCTCAATAAGTTAAACTTTAAATTGGTTGATCGAAGTTCGTGAGCTCATGAGCCTATCGAATTTTCACCTGTTTTTCCCCACCATGTGGTAGATCGGATTTTTAATTAACCTCCCCTTGTCTTTTGGACCGTCAAACATTCATGTGCCACGCCTTCTGACTTACTTTACCCCATCGTCAGGAAATCCCCCCCTCCCCGCCCCCAGCGATTCGCCGCCACCCCTCGCCACCCCTTCTCGCTTGCATTATTTCTTCGGAGCCGCCATAAGGAGCACCGTGCCACTGCAAGTACAAAATCGATAAAGTGAAGTTGGCTGTACGACGCGGTAACGGGAAGGGCGTAGTGGACGGCCAGGGTGGCGGTGGTGGTGACATTAAGCTCGGTAGGCCCAGCGGGGGAGGGGGAGGGGGCACAGACCGCGGGGTGGTGGAAGCGAAGCGGGGGAGTCAGAAGTCCAGAACGGCGGCGGTTAGGTCGCAAGGCGAGAGGGGTTTCATACCACGACTTTCGGATCGGCTATGCGGAGGCGGCGCTGTGAGAGCGACAGAGAGGGAGAGAGAGGTCAATCGTACTTGGACGTAGTCAAAGGGCCGGCAGGGCTGGCTGTCAGTGCCACGGTACGGCGCGGCCCTACCGCCCTTACCAATATCCCATCCCGGCAGCCAGCCCGGCAGTCAGCCCGGCAGGCAGCCAGCCCGGCAGGCTGTCTTTTCGTCCCACAAACGGCAACTGCGCGAAGCGAGTTCGCAAAGCGGTGGAGGGCCGAGTGAAGGGCCGGCCAAGGACCGCAGCCTCTGAGCCGCCCTGGGCCCTCCAGCCGCCTCCAGCCCTTACACCCCTACAGTGGCGCAGCAACCCCGGCGCCGCGAGTACGCCGCCACCACCACCTCCACCTGCAGCGCACCGCCTCTCGAGTCCCGGCGGTCCCGGCGGTCCTGGCCAGCTACTCAGCCGGACAGACGGGCAGCCAGCCAACCGGAGCGATACACCCAGATCAAAGGGCGCTGGGGCCGGCCTGCCTTGCCTGCCTTGCCCCGGTGGGGCCCTGGCGGGGCGCGGCGGTACGCGTGATAGGGTTGCCACTCGGCTCACTCGACTGCGACCCGCGGGCCGCGGTTACGCCAAAGCGTTTCGTTCCTTGCTCCAGTGTGGGCGTATGAATGTGTGTGTCAGTGTGAGTGTGCATGTGCGTGTGTGTCAGTGTGAGTGAGTGAGTTCCGTGCGGGGTATTTCCGCCAACACGCCGAAAAATATCGTCAGGCACGCGTGGCAACTGCATGTAGAGTGAACCTCATCGCCCTATAGCCTCGCCTCGCCACGCTCGCTATGCCACCCCTAGCCGACTGAGAGTCGTCTGTCTCTCTCGCTCTCATGGGGCGTCCCCTATAGGTGGGAGAGAGAGAGACAGGGTGACGAAAACGACTCTCGGAATCAGTCTGCACGGCGCAGGGCAGAAATAGGCGGCGCGGTGTCGCACGCAACATAAGCCTCGCACACGATCCCCCTACCTTCCCGGCGTGCCCGGCGTGCCCGGCCTGCCCCCACATCAATCATGCAGCTGGACGAGGCCTGGCGATCATGGCACCGCGAGGTTCGAGGCGGCACCGCACCAAACCGCCTACCGCCTTCCGCCTGCCGCCACGCGGTTCCAGGTTCCATCTCGGGGGGAAGGGGGACGACGACGACGTGGTGGTGGTGCACAGTGGGCCTGAAGACCGGTGGAGGCGACCAAAACTCTAGACGCGTTTTGAGCTCCAGAGTCACTAAACAGGCCTCGAAACGAACGTGCGACCCCACCAATGGATTCCTCGTTGGGAGAGCAATCCATTGGTGGGGTCACACGTTCGGTTCGAGTCCCATTTAGCGACTCTGGAGCTGAAAACGCGTCTAGAGTTTTGGCCGCCTCCACCGGTCTTCTGGCCCACTGTGTGGTGTTGCTGTTGCCACCGTCGCTACTACACCAGGAGGAACACGGATCACAGTGTGGTTTCTGCGTTTGGAAAAGATTTCGGTGCACAACGCGTCGACTTTTGTCACAAAAACAACAGAAAGAGAAAATTTTCAAAAAGGGGGAGTAAAAAAAGGCGCAGGGTGTTCCGACCTTTGAAGACGGAACTGACGGTGTAGCAGCAAAGGATGGATCCATATCGCGTGGCGGGATAGCGCCACCATTATAAACCATGGCACGGCATTGGTTCGCAACGCTGTGTATGTGTGTGTGCGCGCGTGTGTGTGAGTGCATACGGAGTGGAGGATCGCACGCAAAAATAGCGCATGAGGTAAGAGAGTCATGTGGCGAAGTTTTCCGCGAACCGAGCGTGTAGTACAGTCAGGGTGGTCAACTAAAGCCCAGGGTAGGCAACGTAGCCGCCACCATTGAGAAACAAAAGGCAACAACAACAAAAACTAAACCATATCGGCAGCACCGGAAAAACAACAACAACATAGACGACAATACCAATTATCCCATCAATGAGTATACGGGAGCGCGTGCGCGACACTGCGGCGCACGCAATACTATACGGTGTAGCGACGGACCTGCCGGTGTCCTGCCGGTGTCCTGACGGACCGAAGGGGACAGTGGGTAATCAAAAGGCAGCCGACAATGGCCGTCGGCGTTTCCAGAAGGCTGGCCGTGCCACGACAGTGCCACGGGGACGTCCGGGCCGTCCGGACTGACGTCGCTCTGACTGACGTTGGGCTGACGTCGGGACGTCACTGCAGGCAGTGGGCCCCGCGGGGAGCGGGGTGTGCATGACCGCCTTCTTGTGGGGGAAGGGGAAGGGGGAGGGGAACGGGTTGCCTACCCTGCGGGCCTCCCGAATCAGGTGGGGCGCGGAACTGGGGCAGGGTGCGTCGTTGAAAGGGCATCCGCGGAGAGTGAATGGGGCACCGAGTGCAGCCAGCGAAGCTCGACCAAAACCCGAAGGACCCGATCGAAACCCGAAGGACCCGAACGAAACCCGAAGGACCCGATCAAAACCCGAAGGACCCGAACGAAACCCGAAGGACCCGGTCGAAACCTGAAGGAACCGATCGAAACCCGAAGGAACCGATCAAAATCCGAAGGACCCGATCGAAACCCGAAGGAACCGATCAAAACCCGAAGGACCCGAAGGACCCCAAGGGCTCGAGCGGAGCGTGCGGTGCGCGCATCACGTGACGAAACCACCCGACCGGCACCCCTGCCCAACGCCGAGCCGTGTACTTACGTCGCTCTGTCTCTCTCGCACTCTTAGGGCAGCCCGCGCGGGAGCGAGAGAGACAGAGCGACTGAGGATTGGTGGAATAATCACGGGCTTTCATCGCCTGGCTGGTGTAATCCCGCAGCACCACTGTAGGACTTCCCCTTGCCGCCGCTGCCGCCACGCGACGGCGGCGCCAGCGACACCGGTGGGGGCGGCGCGCAACTACCGCCTCCCTTCACGCCTCCACACCCTACAGCCCCACGCCGTACACGTGCTACACGTGGAGCAGGGCCGCCGCGGACCGCCACGGACCGCCACCGCAGCCCTGCACACTGGGAGGGAGGGGGCGGTCGCTCCCTCTCTCTCCCTCTCGCTGGCGCTCGGGGGCGAGCGAGACAGAGCGACGTTCGGCCTGACATTGGCACGTGGACGCCGCGACGCCGACGGCGAACTTGACATTCTTTGCGATTCCAATTAATTCTTAAAAATTGAAGGGACGCTCGCCGGCCGACAGCGGACACGCGGAAAAGGGCGGAGTTCCGTGGGCGGCGCTGCGCTGGGGCGGGGCGGGGCGGGGCGGGCCGCGGCGGGGATGAATTATGAATCGGATGATTGTCTTCTGGACTTAGCCGCTCGGTGGACGTGTGACGCCAGCGCCGGCAGCGCCGCCAGCGCTCCCCGCGGTCGACGTCGACGCCGTCACTGAATAAGCAACCCCTCCGCTCCGTTCCGACTGCGACTCCGCGACCGCCACGCCCAGGCCGCCCGGGCCACTTCGGTCACGTGAGGGACGACCCGCGACCGGAAAGCGACGGCCACGTCGCACCTGTCGCTGACGACCACGTCCTCGTCGATGACCACGCCGCCGGCAGGCCCGTCGCTCTGTCTCTCTCGCACCCTTACGCGACGCCGCGTGAGTGCGAGAGAGAGAGAGAGAGAGAGAGAGAGAGAGAGAGAGAGAGAGAGAGAGAGAGAGAGAGAGAGGCCTCGACAACGAGTAAAGGGTTTCTTACGCGCTAAACGTGTCGCAGCGCGGGACCGGTCACCACAGTGCTTCAGAAGACTGATGCATGTCCACCAGGACATCCCGGTGTCTGCCAGGCTGGGCGCGATGATGGACTGGATGACGTCGACGGCGAGCTTCCCGTCCGCCCTCAGGGCCTTCGGGGCCTTCAAGGTGTATGACGGCGGTGCAGTGAAAGGGGGCGCGGCGACGCGTCGGCGGGATGGGGCTCCAATCGAACGTCAATCGGCAGGCAACCGCGAGCGGCGGAGCGGCCCCCTCCCCTTCCTCACCAATCCGCGGCCCTCGCGGGGCGGGGCGGGGCGGGGCGGGGCGGGTGGCGGGGTGGGGGATCATCAGCAGCCGTAATGGCACGGCGCCACCGCTGCCGCCGCGGCGCACAATCACCAGCGACGCCGGCGACCCCACCGCCCCGCCCCGCCCCGCCCCGCCCCGGGCGCACCCCACCCAGCGCCGCACCCCCGCACCCCGCAGCGCCGCGGGCATCGGCGTAGCCGCGTAGCCGAGGCTTCGGCCCATCGACGCAGCGCGCAGCCACCGCGCAGCGCAGCATGGCGCACCCACTGCAGGTGTGCGTCCCGTGCGCGTTGCGCGTCCTTCCCCGCCGTTTCGTCGCTCTGTCTCTGTCGCACTCATGCTCTCACCGTGAGGGCGCGAGAGAGACAGAGCGACTGCCGGTGCAATTATTGCCAGCCTTCCGCCGTGGTGCACCGTAAGACAGGGGTTGCTGCATTGTCGGGCGCTATTTTGGCCGCCATCCGGGATCGAACCTCAGTCTGCGCTGCCCTCGGCGGACAGGGTGATCGGGATGCAGTGCGGTGGATGGGTGGGGCCTCCCGCGGCGTCCCAGGCAGCCAAGGCAGCCCCGTGTGCAGGGAGGAGGTGCGGTCATCCCTCGCCGACGGGAGGTGGGCGGGGCGGGGCGGGGTGGTGGAGGTAAGGCGAGCTCCTTCAAGAAGGTGGGAGAGTCAGTCACACACATTGCAAGAGTCGAGCGGATTTTTGTTTGACCGCCCTTCCGCCCCCACCCCGCCCCCCGCTACCCCGCGCCCCTCGGGGGGTCGGGCCGGTCGGGCCGGCGTGGTCCGCTGCTGGCTGGCTGCGCGGCCGGGCGGCCAGGCGGGCTGGCAGCAAGCATCCATCCAGTGCTGGCCTATTGTGAGCGCGGGGCCCCCGCAGCCCCCCGGTCCTCGGCGTGCCCCCTCCCCTCGGCGCTGGCCGGCTGCCTCGTCTGTGCGGCCGGACAACACGGAGGTGGCGGCGAGGCGGCGAGGCGGAGGGGGTGGTGGGGGTGGGCGGGGCGCGCGGCAGGCGGCGCGGCGTGCGGCGGCGGCGGCTGCCGCTCAGTCGAGGCGTGGAGAGTACGAGGGGCGGACACGGACGGCGACGGCACGACGTACGGAGAGGCGTAGCATCGCGTAGCAGACCGCCGCACCGCCGCAACACCGGCCAATGTTGTCATCTGTGCTTGCGAACACCGCGCGCCCGCAAACCCTGTCCAGTGAACTAGCGACGCGTCGCGACGCCAGACCGCCAGTGCGGACGGCCGGCCGGATCGCCTGCGAGCGGCACCGCCGCCTTCACAGTGCGCGAGTGATCTAGTTATGGAGTCATTGCAGTTTGTGTTGATGTTGGCGACGACGACGACGACGACCGCGACCAGTGCCACGAGAAGATAGCAACTAGTTTTTACCAAACCAAACGAATCAAAGCAAAGTAAAGTGCAGTGCAGCAAGCTGTGATTATTGTGAGTGCAACAATCGCTTCGACGCCGCCTTTGCAACTAGTTGGGATTTAAACTTTGACAACGGACTTGGCCGCTTCTCGTGGAAAAGGTGAGTAAGAGAGACACAGAGAGCATGGCTCCTTCAATTAGTGTTTCGCTTTGCTTCGCCGTTGTCCCTCCGTTTTTTTTGTCGGCATTGTGATTTTTTTCGCGAGTGTCTTGCCTGCCGATTTCTCCCGATGCCCGGCGAGACTGACGCTCCGCCACCACCGCACCGCGTAACCACCTTCAGTACCTGCGCCTCTCGCAGCGCTAAGTGCGCGTACTCGCAGTGTACTCGCAGTGACTGCCCCTCCGCCCTGCGCAGCCCTGCGCCCCGCGGCCGTTTAGCGTTTAGCGCGTCGAGGAATGCACCGCGGCGCCGCGAGGAGCGAGTTGCAGTTGGGCCGCCTGCACGCGCCGAAGGCAGCACACCGTTGCCTCTTGTTTTCAAAGCTCTCGTTTTTGCCAACCACCGCGGTTCAGGACCGATCTGTCACGCCCAGCAAATCCGCGCTCCCCCCGCCCCGCCCGCACTTGCAGTAGTGTTTTGCCGCCGTGGGACGCCCCGTGAGTGCGAGAGAGACAGAGGCACTCTCGCGGCCGTTGCGTCAGCAGGCTGCACTTTCGGCACTTTTTCGTCGCCATCGCGTGCCGATCGCGGCAACTGCGATTATTTGTTGGCAGTGGAGTGGAGTGTTCCTCCGGCCCTCCACCAATAATCGGCTCCCCGTATGTCGGCGGCCAGGCGGCCAGGCAGGCAGGCAGGCGGTGTTGTTGCAAGGCCAACAATGGGCAGGTGCACTGCAAGGCCGCCCCGCCCCGCCGCCACCCCGCCCGCCGTCCTGGCCCCGCCAGGCGGGTTCGTACAAAAATTAATTCAATTCGGCGGTCGGACCACAATTTCCCAGCCTCTTTTCGTCGCTCTGTCTCTCTCGCACCAGCTCGGTGCGCCCCGTGCGCGCGAGAGAGACAGAGCCTCGGCGTGTCTGGGCGCGCTGCTGATGCGTGCGCGTGCATGCGTGCGCACGGCGCGTCGCCGCGCCGCACGTCCACACCGGATCCGCTTTCTCTAGTCGGCTAGTCGGTTTAGGATATGGCATGGCCAGGGAAGTCGGCCAAGTCCGGCCCGTCGAGCGATTCGGCTGCCCGCGCTTCTCGCTCCGTCTCTCTCGCACTCGTGGAGTGCGCCGTCGCGGTGCGAGAGAGACGGAGCGAGGATTGGCCCGGCGCCGTCAACGGATTCCACTATTTCCGTTTTCCACCGCGGATTGGAAGACAATCGCATGGCGCTGCCCCCGCGGTCCGCGACCGTCCGCGACCCTCGGGCCGCCGTCCCTCTCGCACCACTCGGGGCGCCCCATGAGCGCGCGCGAGAGAGACAGCGGCGAAAACGACTCTCGGAATGAGCCTGCAGTTCGCTCTACTACTCTAGACCGCGATAAACTCGAACTAGAAGCGTATCATCGTCCGCACTGCACTGCTTGCATATTTGTGTCACGACGGCGCGATAGCCTCCCTGCTTCCGCCTCTAGAACACTGGGGCACTGCACTAGAATGGTGCACCACTGCACTAGAATGGTGCACCACTGCACTAGAATGTGCACCACTGCACTAGAATGGTGCACCAGGGCACTGCACTAGGGAATTCCAATCACTACATCGTGGTCCTTCCCCGGCCGCATTGGCCTCCGAAGGGAAGTCCCGGCCAAGTCGCTTCTGTCTCTCTCGCACTCGTGGGGCGCCCCGTGGCGGTGCGAGAGAGACAGAGCGACGAAACGACGATCCTTGGTAGACGAGGCAGCGGCCGGAAACGGGTTGCACTTCCCCGGGCGTTGGCAGCGGGCCGTCGGCTCGTCTCTCTCGCGCCTCGGCGGGACGCTCCACGAGTGCGAGAGAGAGGGGAGACGTCGTTTCCATGCGAAATGCGTGGCGGCGTGCGGCAGGACGCGTCGATTGTTGACGGTGCATGCAGTGTAGTGCCAGGGGCCAGGGCATGTCGGGCCGGGGCCGCTACTACGGCGCCGTGGCGGTGCCAGCGCAGAGGCTTCGCGATGACACGTCGCCGGCCCCGGTCCCATGTCGACGTGTGTGTGTTTTTATTAGTGTGTGCGCACGCGTGCCTTGCACGTCGAGGTACACGAGGTGCTGCACCCCGCGCCTCCGCTCGCCCTGGAAAGTGCGCAAGGCGGCCAAGAAGTGCGTGGGCACGGCGGCGCGGCGTCTGGCGCAGGCTGGTGCGTTCGTCGCTGTCTCTCTCGCACGCCAAGGCGACGCCCCGTGGGTGCGAGAGAGACGGCGAGGAATGCGCCCGCGAGGCGTCGCGGCGTCGCTAGCGCGCGGCGTGGGCGCGGGCCGGAGCGGCGGGGACGCCTGCATCGCGGACCTGCAACCTGCCCCCCGCGGTCCGTGCCGTGCCGTGTCCGTGCCGTGCCGTGCCGTGCCGTGCCGTGCCGTGCCGTGTCCGTGCCGTGCCGTGCCGTGTCCGTGCGGCAGGCGGCGGGGACTTCCCTGCCGGCTGTGCCGTCCCTCTCGCTCCTCCACGAGGCGTCACGTGGGTGCGAGAGAGGCAGAGCGTCGAGCGTGCTGGCGGCGCTGCATGTCGTGGTCGCGAGCCGCGCGAGCTGCGAACAATCCCCCTGCCCGTCAGCGAGTCGGTGCTGGCGGTGCGGTTTCGCCGCCCAGCTTCCCGGAATCGGGGATTCGAACCCGCGTCGTTCGCTTCCGCCCGCTAGCTCCCAGTCCCCGCGGCCGTCGGTTCCTCTGAGCGCGGCGGCGGCGGCTCTCGGCGGCGCGGCGCTGTGTTGTTTTGCAGCCGAGCGGCGCACGGCACAACAACGCGTCACGCGCCGCGGCTTCCTCGGCACAGTGTCATGTTTCTCCCCGCCGTGGACGTGGCCATTCCAAAGCCGCCGCTTTTGCGGAAACGGCCAAGGTGTTGTGTCTGGCCGCGTCGCCGCGTCGCCGCGTCGCCCGCCCTGCCGTGTCGCCATTTCCCGATTCGCCCCTTGGATTCACACACCTAGGATTATGTAGCGAGTGTCGATACCCCCTGCCCGCAGTTTGTCTATGAAGCGTGGAGAGTCTCTCGCGCGCGGGGTATGGCCGGACCGAGCCGTTGGCCGCTCCTTCCCCCGCCGGCACTGCACTGCTAGTCTGCCCGGGCTTGTTGGTCTTCGTGTCATGTTACCACACTGGGAAGCTCGTGGAGACGGCAACGCGGAGTGCTTGCTTTCCGTGCGTCATGTGTGCGTGTGTTTTCTGGTTGCAGTTGCGGCCGAATGAGTTGAAAGACTCCAACCCAACCTTCGGTGATCGGGGCCTTAGATGATCCAGATGGGGGGCCTGACCGCCGCCACCGAGCAGCAGTACAGCTTGCGCTGGAATGACTTCCACGCGAGCATACTGTCGTCCTTTCGACACCTGCGAGACGAGGAGGACTTTGTCGATGTCACGTTAGCCTGCGATGGGAGATCGTTCACCGCACACAAGGTATTTATCAAGTCTTTGCATCAACATTGGAACTTGGAGTACGAATTAATTTGTTTTCCCCCCTCCCCCAGGTGGTTCTCTCAGCATGCAGTCCCTACTTCAGGAGGCTTCTCAAAGCCAACCCCTGCAATCATCCAATTATCATTCTCAGAGATGTGCAGGAAAAGGATATGGAAGCTTTGTTAAGGTTCATGTACAATGGTGAAGTCCATGTGGGTCATGAACAATTACCAGATTTTCTCAAAACAGCTCAAACATTACAAGTCAGAGGGCTTGCTGATGTACCCAACAAAGAAAACCGAGTACCTGCAATGGTTGGTAGTTTATCTTACTTGTAACTAATATTGTGCCTAGTTCTTGGAATTTATCATTTTGTGTTGTTTCAGTTAAATGACTCGCCATGGCCCACTCCTGGTGACGAGGTGCCAAGCAGAGAATCTGCTGCTGATGGCTCTCTCTCCCCCCCTCCCTCAAAAAGAAGCAGAACAAATGAGGAAAGGCATACACCTCAGCATGATAGAGACTCTTCTCGAGACCATAGAGAGAGAGACAGGGAGAGGGAGCGAGACACTGAAAGGAGGGACCAAGAGCGAGAGCGAGACCAGGCAAGAGACCAGGATCGTGATTGCTCACCTGCTGCTCGACGAACACCTCACCATTTGCTCAATAACAGTGTAGGACCTGAGCACCATTCTCTTCTTGGCCAAGCTCTAGAGGGAGGCCCTCAGGTTTGTTATCAGTTTTTTATAAAATTTGTTTAATAGTTTTCCTAAATGTCAGTGAAATTTACCATTTCCTTTTTGTTCAGATGAAAAGTGGAGACTCAGCTCATGTTTCCTCACATTCAACGGGTGAAGACGATGAGGAAAGCAACTCTGGCAGTGACACTGGAATATCGGAGAGAGGCATTAGTGGTCTGACTGACATGGTGCGTCCCAAATCAGAACCCTCAGACTACAGTATGGAGGACAACAACGGACATGGACCTGGCAATGGTGCCTTAGGAATGGACTCACATCGATCACCTAACTTCCCCGCAGCCTTATTAGGACTTCAAGGTAAATGATTGTAAACTTTCAGCCTCTGCCATCTAATGTGCTTGTGTTGTCTGTATGTCTAAAATATTTTCATTTTTTTCTCACCAGCAGGCCTTCCTGGTCTTCTTCCAGGCCCCTCTGGACTTCATGGCAGTCAGGAAAACAACTTTGGTAAGTTTTGTTTCTTTGCCTTTTAAATTTTTTTCTCATTTTTCTGAATTTACTCTTTCTTCTACACTAGAAGCATTTCTTTTAAGAAACAGTGCTGTAGAATGCCTTTTCTCTCAATCTCTAAAAATCTTTGTTTTCCAAATGCTATGGTTTATAAATATTTTGCCTGATTTGAAGTACTTTCTTCCATTTTATTTTTTTTGGCATAGGATTCCACATTATTAGAACTACAGTATATCCATTTTAATTTTCTTTGAGCTACATACTATTACAAGTGCTTTTTTTTGTTTCCTCCCCACTTGTGATGATTTATGCTGAAAAAAACTTACACATATCAAACTACCTTTCATATCAATGCAGTATACTTGTTTCTTTCTCAACCTGAAGTTTCGTAGCAGTTCTATGTTTAAGGCCATTGTACCCACTTCTTTAAGATTGTCAGTGCCTTCTAAATTTTGTGATTGTAGTAGAGCTGAAGCTAAAAATTCATAAGTTTGCCTAGGTTTGAACTTTCTGATTTTCTGCACATTGTTTTCAATTTCTTAAAAAATCTGTGGTTCGTATTTAGCTCATTTGTTTTCAAAATGTAAACATTGGCTTTCAAGAAACAATATCATCTCATTGTGCAAGATGATAAAACAATAATAACTGTTAGTAAAAGTGAAGTAGCTTTGGTCGGCTTTTGTTTCTCTAGCTTTGTATGAATGCATGAGTATGTTCAAACGAGTGACGTACAGTGGAGCTGCAGGCTGGCCATTGAAACTAACGGCTGGCCTGGGCTTCCAGGGAACACGTGTGGGTCCATGTCTGCGCCAGGCCCCATGCCAAGTTCTCAACCATGGATGCCCGGTATTGTCGAGTACAGCTTCAGCCAAGGTGGAAGTCAGGGATCAGTGGAAGATTCGGCTCTTCATCAACCATACTTCCATCATCAGGTTTCGCGATCTCTTCAACCAAAGCCCAAGTGCCCAGAATGTGGGAAAGAATACTCAAACAACTCAAATCTAAAGCAGCATATTGCTAATGTTCACATGGAAGCACAGTATTGGGAGACTTGTCCAGTCTGTAGCAAACAGTTCAAGACAAGACAATATCTGCAGGTTCATATGCTGTCTACACATGGTATAAGACAGCGCAAGAATTTCCAAACTGGGGCGCAGTCCTTCCATTCTTCTTTGTGAAATTTGTCATCTTAGGAATCGTAGTTTTCAGGCATATTGTCTGAACCTCTTCTCGATAGTATATTATGTTGTGTAAGTTAAAATACTCGTCTTGATTGGACATTTGTATGCCTGATTGTTCGATCTTAGGATACATTTGCAAATGTTTTCCAAGGCAATGACTGTTGTAATTTTAAATTTAGACTTTTTCTACTTTGTGATATTTTGACATTGTTTCTGGTTAGTTCTTGTATTGTAGAATGCTTGTGTGGGCAAAACATGGGATTCTCATCTAGATTTGAGCAATGTTACCATTTGGAGAGCTGTAGCTCATTAAACTCCCAACTACTATGTACTATGTTTTCTTGTGCAGTCTTTTGTGTGCTGTAAGGGATTTTAAAGGCCATTATCCGATGTGGACCATTCGATTCGCACAAACTGTCAGCCTCCAACACGCACTAAGCGATGGCGGTGTGTGTTGGTGTGTTGCAGAGCGGCCGGTGTGTCCCTACTGCGAGCGAGCATACAGCTCTCCAAGCAACCTGCGACAGCACATTCGGAACGTTCATATGGAATGCTCGCGTGACCAGTGGCTGCACTGCAATGTTTGTGGAAAGCCTTGCAAGACGAAGCATTACCTCATTAATCACCAACTCCAAGCCCATGGCATCCGACAGCGACAGCAACAGTTTCCTGTGCCGGAACAACCGTTTTAATTGCTTTCAGAAATAAAATTGAATTAAGCTTTAGATATTTGACTTAAATGATGTTTTTGGTTCCATTAAGTGTTGCTTATGATCATGAGTGATTTGTTCAATATTTCTCTCACTTTTTTTTGAATGTTATTTTTCTCAAAAGAGATCCTTAAGTGATTTTAAGTTACACTTTGTGTCTAGACAGAAATATATTTTCCCATCTTTCCTTTCTTTGTAGTCTCTGTTTTACAATGAAGTTTATTTTTATCACTTGAGTTTGGATAACCATCAGTATTTGTTGTAGCTTGGTATTCGTAAGACATCATTATAATTGCTGTGTAATGTACACTATTTGTAATAGCCAAGAGATTTGGCAAGACTACTGATACTATGGTATGTGATATTTCTTGTTCCAAATTTTAAAAAAAAATATAATTACGTGTATATGTACAATTTCTGTGCATGCACTACATATTCCAATTATTCATTCAGTATTGATTGACTTGCACGGTATATTGTTCCATGCTGAAGTAGTTTTCTCTCTTCTCAGACCTTTTCTTGTCTTTTGGCTTCATTGTTGATAGAATTTTGGTGTTACAAATTTTGGTGTAACAAAGTTTTGTTGTGTTTGTGTTCTACAGTAAAATTCTTTACTGCTGTGAATTTGGAATGATGTATCTTTATTGTAAAATAATTTCTGGGTAGGTCTGATGCATAAATATTTAATGGCTATTTACAGTAATTAACTGGAAAGGAAATATTTCTGTTAGTGTTCGGGAAAAACCACTATTTGATCACAATTGGAATGGAATTTCCATGATTATCATTGAGTAACGAGAGGGACTTCAGTGGCTGCTCTGTCTTTTCAGATGCTGGTGACGGTGGAGCTTTGTGGGACACCAGGCCTAACAAGTACGAGTGTCCTCTCTGCGATCAAGTATTCTCACAAATCTTAAGCATTCGAGAACATCTTGATCAACATTATCCTCGTGACTCCCCAACGTGTCCAGCTTGTTACAAAAATTTTGCTCATCCTAACTCTGTTCGAAATCATATGCGAATGAAACACAAAGCTGTGTGGGAGCAAATGAAGTATTTAAAGTGGAGCCAGTCTATGTTCGTCCCTAGTTAAAAGGGTTTAAATTTCTTAAATTATGCGCTTCACCATTATTTTGCAGCTTCTTGCAAACATTTGAAAACCAAAGAAGTATTATTGACTGATCCTTTTTTTTTCCTTGTAAGTTTTTACAACATTTGAAAGGAAGTGATGGCTGTGGTGTTAATTTATTGTTTCCTCTAAATGTTAATGTTCGTCACATTTGAGTGGGAATTTAAAATAGTTGACCTGTGAATATAGAGTTCATAAATGTGATATGAACTACAAAAATTTTAAGTATATGATATGAAGAAATGCATCAGGCATACTGCAGATTTATATTGTGTGTAGCTGCTGTCTGTATCTTTTCCAAGTTGATAATTGGATTTGTGTCCTGAGAAATTTGATGTTTTGTATTGTAATATTTAACTTTGTAATATAAAATCAAATCCTACTTCTCTCTTGTCTTTCTTCAACCTACCGCATTCTCCAATAATTAGCATATTTGTGTGTCAGCTCAGGTTCATTTGTACACTTAGTATTTTTTTTCCATTTGCAAGTTGAAATACGGATAAAAATTGTCAACCATTACACTCACAAACACAAACTCTCGTGCACACATCACTATCAGCATAAATCATCATTTGTGTTTGTTATATTTGAAAATCTGCTGAAGAATAGCTGTTTAATATTTCCTTTATTTTCCTTCCTATTTACAGTTAATCGTCGCAGCCTGGACATGATGAGAGTACGAGCTACAGACCCCAGGCCATGCCCCAAATGTGGAAAGATCTATCGTTCTGCGCATACATTGCGCACACATCTAGAAGACAAACATACAGTGTGCCCTGGATACCGTTGTGTTCTTTGTGGCACTGTTGCCAAGTCTCGAAATTCACTTCACTCTCACATGAGCCGACAACATCGTGGTATTTCTACAAAGGATTTACCAGTTCTTCCCATGCCCTCTCCATTCGATCCAGAACTGGCATCCCGACTGCTGGCTAAGGCTGGTGTCAAGGTCACTGCAGCTGAACTTCGAGCTAGAAGTTCTCCTACTGGTCCCCCAAGAAGGTATGTTACCTAATGTAACTAATATCTTTTCATCATTGGCAATTTGTAAAATAACTATTGTACTAATCTTCATTTTTCAATCACTTTTTGTAGGTCTGACATGCGTTTGGACTTGAAGCTGGAAAACAACATGAACAACATGAGGTTTCCAGGGGCACCTTCTGAAACAGGGAGCAGCATAGGGCGTGGTGATGACATGGACGACCCAGAGGATCTCACTGTGCCTACGCACAGATTTGGTGGCGTCGACATAACAGCAGTTAGTCCCCCCTTAAATAACATTAATAGTCATCACCTAGACCGAGAACGGGACAGGGACAGAGATAGAGACAGAGAGCGAGACCGCGACAGGGGCGGTGGCCAAGCAACAATAACGAAGATTGGACCACCCTCCTCTCCGCGACACCACCCGCCTCCGGGCGCTACCATGTCTCAGCACCACCAGATGCATGGAGCGGTCCTGGCTGCCAAGTCAATGGACTCTGTGAGAAATCGGGGAGGTGTTCAAGACGCTCCCACTGGACCTCCTGGACCTCCAGGGCTCATGGGCAGCAGCGCCATCCTGGACGCCTACCTGCAAATGATTGCAGAAAGTCAAGGACTGAACATGAACAGCGAACAGGCAGCACACGCTGCGGCAATCGCAGCCCACGCTCATGCTGCCAAACTGTCTGCTGAACTCCGCAACAAAAACAACAATGAAGTTGATGTTGATCGGAAAATGATGCCAGGTGATCCAGGCGAGTCATCCGCTGGGGAGGAGGAAGAGGGCTTCAGTGAGGACGAACCGGAGCCTATAACAGCAGAATAAGTGTGACTCTGTATTTTTATGGAGTAATCCATGACTTAATTGTTTTAGTTAGCTGGATTACTGAACCAAAGACAGCTTTTGTGAAATATTGAACATTTTTTTTTTTCAAATTCAGTCTAGTGAAGTGTGCCAGTTTCTACTGGAGTATTCAGGGTATTGTTGCTTGAGATTCCATCCGACTTCTCCATCTTATGCTGCCCACTAGGTTCCTATGGGCTGTGGTTTTACTGCAGTTCACAGTAGGTGTGTTATACTGTTGTGGAGTTAATAGTATTTATTGTGACGCATAATGTAAGCGCCACTCTGTTAGGTTCTGATGTTGTTAAACTTTGTTGTTTTTTCTGTCCTTTCTACCTTCCTATTGGATGGTTAAGAATTCAAGTTTCTTTTAAGGATTTTTGTTTAAAAATCTTTCTTTTAAATTTATGTGCCTTCCTATTGGTACATGCATGATAACAGTACAACTATGCAACAAACCTCAGGGTTCGAAGATATTCTTGATATTGCGTCTATGATATATCAATCCACTCAGGTTGGTTTTGATGCAAACCTGTGTCAAACCACTCAATTTCAGTACAATATGTGAAATACTGGTATTTATTTATAAAGTAAAATGGATATGTTCTGGTTGCTATCTGCAATTACAGTCATACTGGTACATAACATAGATTAGGTTTTGTATCATTATTGTTGTATAGTTTAAAAACCATATGTATGTTCACTTTCACAATACATACTTATGAATGTGTTACATCCTCAAGTACAAAGAATATAAACCGGGTCAGAAGTAGAAATAGTTAGTTGGTCAGTGTCATGAATAGCTGTGCACTTTTGCACTTATTTTATTTTATGGGAGAGGCTCATTCCCTTTATTAACTACCTCAGTGTGGATGCAGACAGGGTGGAGCATTTTTGCTCCAATATTTATGCAAACTTTGCATCTTTGCAGAACACTCCTGAAGGAAGTTTGTCCTCAGGAGTGTGGCAGTTCTTACCCTTCTCCTTGAAGCATTTTAACAAGTGAGAACACTTCTTTTCAGTAATCCGGAAACCTCTTATCTTGAGAACCATTTTTCAACTGGGCATGTCATTGTGCCTTGTATTAAATTTTCTAATAGCTTAGGGTGGAGAATGGTAAGAAGTTGCATTTCTATATATCATTTCATACGGGTAAATGCATTCCACACATACTGTTCTCATAGTTGTAGTCAGAGCGCTTCCGAGGGATGTGATCCCATATTCCGTTCTACCTCATTCATAACATAATGTGATGTAAAGAGTCTCTCCTGTACCATTTTCTAGTGGAGTATTAACCTGTGATTTTACAGGTAAAAGGCGTGTGATACTCCTCCTGCTCAAATCACCCACCCATATACTGATACAGTTATTGAGTCCCATTCACGTTATATATTTTTATATATACTTGTTCTTTTTTTAGTTTGCTCATTTTGTAGCTGTTCATTCCTGTAATTTGCTGCGTACCTGTCTCTCATGTCATCTTGCATCCTACAAATATTTTTCAGACCAAACCTAACTCCTTATTTGTGAGAGCCTACTGGAGGGTAGGTTTTACGGCAGCTTCTTGCTGTTTTCTACAGTTACAAATTTCTGCGTAATGTTATATTGTCCATATCAATGTACTTCAGTCAGAGATTATTTCACACTTGTACCATAGTCAGGTATTATCTTGCATACATCCTTTGTAGCATAAAGCACTACCAATCAAAACTGTTCTGTGATTTGTTATTCAAAACATTATGACTTTATGATAATTGTTTACTTTACCTATCTAATGGGTGCATTTAGAAGCTATGTCAATAACAGGGCAGCATTAAGAACCATTATAAGAAACGGGTCATTTTTCTTGATTTGAATGAGTGGTTAGAAAGTTGTGTGCTGAATTCAGTACACACATTTTCTGAGGTAAAATCCAAGTCTAATGGAGCAATCCAGCTAGGATGGGAGTTAAAGGTGTTCTTGTCATTGTGTTAATAGAATGTGACATTAGGACTGTTGTTGTTGTTGTTTTATTATTAATTTGTTGAGAGCCATCACAGCATGAAGCTGTGCTTCACAAAATTTGCTTGTAATGTAAATGTTAATGTGAATGTCTGCTGTGCTTGGTTTGCAAAGGTTGCCAGAGTTACTTGTGCTTTCTGAAAATGTTTTGTATAGATGGCATCGAGAGGGTGCTCCCATGTGTTTATGTATGATGGTTTTATTATGAGTAAATCAGAGATAATATATGTATATACAAATAAAATTGGAATATGGTTGATTGATATAAAAAAAATAAGTTCGTTAGTTGTTCTAGTGTCAGAGAGTAGCTTTGTTGCCACTGTAGATAAGTCGATGTTAGTGAAAAGAAAAACGAAATTCAAAGTGGATCGTGGCACTATAGTCGTCCATAGGTCTGTGGTGCCCAGTTATTTAGTTCTAGTGCATGTTGCATTATGGGGTAAATCTCTTATTGTTATTAATGCAATCTTTTGTTCTTTTATTTTGATTTAGGGGTATGTTGCCAATTTAACACTCAACCCGCCATAGTCTTTTTGGTAATTTTTATACCCCTAGTGAACACCACAACGTAAGGGCTTTGACTTGAGTAGGAAGACTCTCTGAAGTATAAAATTGTTGCAAGCTTATTTATTATACATATACAGCATTATAGAAAGTACTGAGTGCCATACTGACCATTTACCTGTAAGAGAAACATCCAAGTGTGTCTCAATGCTGTGTTAAAAACTTGCTCTTGGAAAGCTTTGGTTAGGTAATCTTCAAAATGAAAAATGGTTCCTATAGGTTGCCTGCGGTTCCTCAACAATTTTTTGAAACTTTTGTATTTTATTTTTTTAAAAAGTATCCGGCAGGATTTTAGAAGTAACCACTAAAACATTCTGATGTTGGTTGTTGTTGAGGATCTGGGTGCCTTCAAAAATTTAATGCTAATAGAGCACTTGCATTTATTAGTCCTCATATTGCATGATGGTAATTAAGGCTGAAATGTGGCACATTACGGGTATTTTCATGATTCTATTGTAATGTTCGGATTTTCACCTAAGAAATGAATGGAATCATCTAATGCTTGATGGAAAGGTTTACTGTTGTCTTTAATCCATTTGAAACAATAGGAAATGTGTATGGGTAGTGATTGTTTACTGCTGTGTATACAGACAGACACTTGCCTGCTTTTACAGGTGTTCACAGTTCCTATCTTGTACCCTATTGACAAATCATAAGCATAGAAATTTTTTATAGATTATGATGTAGACAAATGTAAATGCAACTGTTGCGCAAATGCAGTGGATAAGGTAACATTTTTCATTACATATTTTTCCATTACCTGCCTGGGTTTCTATATTTCTTGGAGCAATTGGTTTTGTCCTGTAGTTTGTACTGCATTAGGTTTAATTTGACTTTTGTTTCCATTGTGTTCATAATTTGATGGCTAGGAGTATCTTTTAATTTTTGTATATGTCAGGTATATACTAAGATTTGTACAAATAATAGTCATTGAAATTGTTGCCATCAAAACATACTACCTCAAACTTGTATATTTTGATATTCATTAACACTGCAACATTTTGTTTTATTTCTCAAGAAGGAAATATTTCAAGGTGCTGTATTCTGTTTCCAAATATGTTTGAAATTATTTTGTTTCTTTGTAATTAGTTCATGGTTTTCAGCCACATATTTTGTATTTTATGTGTGGCTTGTTGTTCTACTTACATTGTCATTTCATTCAGTTGTGGTGTTAAGAAGGCTTTAATTTATTGTGTTTTAGCGCATTCTAGTGTGCAGTTGGAAAATTTCTGACTGTGATTTTTCCCTCTGTACCCTTTAATGTGTTCAAGTGTTCAATCAAGGAACTAACATTAAACAGTAAAATTTTCATTTAATGTGCTCTTGATTCTTTTCCCTTATTTGAATAAAGACAATTTTATGATGTAAATGTGTTGAAATTTTGATTTATTTTTTTTCTATTGCCTGTTACTGGTTTGTGAAAGACCATTACTTCGAACAATTGGAAAACAACTGGGCACAGTGTGTTGTGACTGTTGCATATTTAAATGACTTGCATTAGGTTTTGTATTATGGTAGGACGATTCAAATTGGCATGTAGTTTTGTTTGCAATTTGCACTGTAGGCAATCACTACACATGCTTCAGTTTTCAATGATTTGTTGATAGCTCTGTGGAAAAGTAAATACAGGAGTGTAACTAAAATACGAGTTCCCTCAAATTTTTCGAACAGACATTTTTATGTTGTGGACAAAGCAAAAGTTATTTTTCAAACAGAATGCAGCTAAATTAAAAGTAGGTCTTGACTACTGAAAGAATGTTTAGGAGTCTTTATCACTTCTATGTGATTCAGAAAGGCATGCAAAATGTTTTGTATGACACTTGTAAATAAGGAAGACTGACAGATAATGCTGTTGTTTTCATGACAAACTAAAGTTATGCACTCAAAACACAACTGAAAAAATTGTCCATGGTTGTAATGTTATTATACCGTTGTTGTTTTACCTTGCAAGCATGTTTGGCTGCCTTCATTATGTGTGTGTGATAAATTCAAAGTCAGTTAGTGGAAAACACACCGTTTTGTTTCTCCAATATTAGGTATAGATAGGACATTATTGGCCTTGTGATATTGTTAGAAGATTGACCGATTTACATATAATTTTGAGAATTATCGTAAGTACATGGTACGTGCATCAGCGCTTTTCTGCTCTCACACTGTGCTGGCTGTCATTTTATAATAATACTAAAGAAGAAATGGTAGGATCCAATAGTTTGTATATATCTATATAAAATATTAATAAACGATTAAAATTTATGTAACAAATAAAAAACATTTGCCCTGCAACAAGAAACCTGTTATGCTTCCTTTGAACCTTAGTCCAAAATTTCTACATTACATATGACACTTCTGATATTCTCTCTTGAGTCTTACACTTAAAATCTCAAACCCTTTCACAGATCTACAATCACCATCAATTAGCAACAATACTTACAATTTTTACAGAAAAATACCAAAAGGGGTGTATAGTATTACTGCCAGTTGTGCATACTATTCGCACCACAGTTTCCAAACTGCCAATAGTGGGCCTCTTCTGCTGTTTGTCTGCTGTCTGCTGCAGAGATCGGAAGATAAGGTTAAAGTCCGGGTTGACTCGAGTTGAGTTTATTTTGACACAAACATTTAAGTGAATTACTGTTACAGTATATCGTTTCCACATAGGTTGAATCATAGTTCGGTCTTAGTGCATATTTAACTATCAGCATCTGTCTGTCATCATTAGAGGAAAATTTTTGATTTTACCTATCAATTTTGTCTGCTAAGTTCACTAAACTTGCAGTGATGCTCTGAGTCTGATAGTTTCATCATTCATGATTAGTTATCTTATGAGCTCTTAACAAAATCGTAAGTTGAGTTCGGTCCAGTCCAGAGTGTCAGTTCTAATCAAACCATTGGCAAACATAGTCACTTGAGGTTAACTTCTTTCATAGATTCAACATGAATGTTCGGGGTGTCAATGCTGCTAAAAGCATTTTAAGAAATAGAAGCAGCTCAAGCAAATTTGGTGCATTCACCAGCAGCCAGTTGCACTCAACAGCAAGTGCAGCTCTTCCTCTGAAATCTTATGAGGAGGTTCAGATCCCTGTTCCTTGGGGGCATATCTCAGGCAAGTTGACTCAAATCTACCAAAGAGTGTCCTTCCTTTTGCCACTTTTCAACAGATTCTATTTTTCTTACAGGTAAATGGTGGGGACGTAGAGATGTGACCCCTGTCCTTGGCTTGCATGGATTTGAAGACAATGCCGGAACATATGATGGTCTGGCTTCGCTGTTGGATGTGCCGGGCTTCCTTGCGTTAGATGCTCCAGGCCATGGAAAATCTTCACATGCACCATGCGGGATGGCTTACACCTTCATTGATTTCGTCATTGCTTTGCGGCGTGTGGTCCAACATTATGGATGGTCGAAACTATCTATCATAGGGCACTCCTTTGGTAGTGCTACGACCCACATTTATTCTTCTCTGTACCCATCGAATGTAGACAAATTTGTAAGTTTGGACTGTGCAAGGACCTTAATGGCTCTTTATCCCACTAGAGGAAAGTATGGTCTGTCACTTCTTAAAAAGATAAGCGAAGTTACAATCAAGGCTGATCGAGATGTAGGTAAGGACCCTCCAGCATACACTTATGAAAATATGGTGGATGCATTTTGCAAGGCAACCCAGGACTCGGTAGAGAAGGAGCATGCAGGACCTCTGCTTCAGAGGGGTTCAATGGCACACCCTCAGCAACCTCAAAACTTTTACTTCAGCAGGGATTCTAAACTCAGATATGGTGACTTTTGTCGTCCTAATCTTGAAACTTTACAAGAATCGGCTAAAAATATCAAGTGCCATGTGTTGACTGTTCTGGGCACCCAAGGATTTGTAAATGTGCTTTCTGATGCCGATGCAGGCAAAGCGTATTTCCATCTAGAGAAGCTGGTAGAAAAGTCTGCAGCAAGTTATAGTAGAGTTAATGTTGAAGGAACTCATCATGTACACCTCAATAACCCTGAAAGAGTTGCCCCACACATCAATAAGTTTTTGGCTCAATAATTGTGTCAATTTATAGAAAAAATTTGTAAATATTTTTGCTATTGGCAACTGCTTTGCTTAAAAATATGTGATATAATTTACTTATACTTGTATAGTATTTTTGTATGGCTGGCAAGGTATTACTATTTTGAAGTATTAATAAATAAAACTGTCAGTAATTTAATAAAAAGTATATAATGTGTTTGTTTTGATCTTTTTGAAACCTCCATGAAAACCCGCACACACAGTCAATCAGGTGGGGTGTCCAAAATACCGGAAATACGTCGGAAAGACGAGCAAGGCTTTAGCGCCTGCGAGGTAGGCCACCCACCCGTCCCGCAGTACACCGGAGTGGAGACGGTGGCCTACCCCGCCCCTGTGAAGACGACAGGGGCAAGGTAGGCCAGCGTCTCCACACCAGTGTGTTGCGGGACGGGTGGGTGGCCTACCTCGCAGGCGCTCCAGTCCGCGTGCTGCGCGCGTGGCGGTGCGCCAAACCCAAGGGCAGCACAGCCTTCTTGTGCGGCCACAAGCAATGAAACACTAGCAGGCTCTAGAGGAGCTCTATAGACCGCCCGAAAGTAATGTAGTTCTCTAGCCCGAGCAAGGGATGATGGCAGGAGTGCCACATCCACAACACGATGATGAGCTCGAATTGGTTTGGCCTCGACATCTGGGATCCGTGCCATTCGGAGAGCAGCGTGTCACTCTCACAACGCTCTTAAGGAGTGTCCCATGAACGAGAGAGAGAGAAACGACTCTTCTTAATCGCTCGCGGGGCGCCGTGCGGGTAGGCGACCCATCGTGCTCTCGGCCTTATTCTGGGAGGGCAGAGCAGCCGGGAGGACGCGCGGCTGCACTGTATCCACACACACACACACACACACAGCCACCCGGTTTCGACTTTATTCCCCGCGATGCTGGCAAGCTTTCTTTACACTGTTGTTGTTTGCGCGCGGACGATTTTTCCTCTTCTCCCCCTCGCCTGCCTGGGCCGCTGCGCCTCTCTTTTGGCCCCTTTTGGGTTGTTTGAACACCCGTGACTGTGCGCGGCTTATGAATAAATCGTCCTGCCCTGCTGCCCTGCCACTTACACATTCACGTGAGCTTGCTTCGGGTTGCTGGGGGGGGGGGACCCCGCCCGGGCTGCCTTGTTCCATCACTGCAAGGCGTAACATTCCGTGACGGCGTGCCGCGGCCGCGCATCCCGCAGCGGTGCCTCGTCTTTCTGTCTCTCTCGCACGCGTGGGGTCGCCTCGCGAGTGCGAGGGAGACAGAGAGACGGAGGCACTGTTCGGAATAAGCCTGCTGGGACTGGCTGCCTGGCCTGCCTGCCTGGCCCGGACGCGCGGCGCCGCGCCCTGTCGGCTTTCCCTTCATCCCCTTCCCGACGAGGAGCGCGGCGCGGCAGTGCGGCGGCCTTGACGGCGTGCTCGGGGTGCTGGCGGTGCTGGTGGTGCCCCGCCGAGGTGTGCACCTCCGGCTTTGCGCCCTTTGAGCCTTATTTCTTATTTTTATGTCCGCGACGAGCCGCGGATTCGCGCGAGCCTGCCGTGTCCATGCAGCGGCACGGCACGGCACGGCGTGGCGGCCGTGGCCCGGATCCGGACGTAGTAAGAGCAGCGTGACTTTTTGGGGTGGGGGGCGGGCGGGGCGGGCGGGCGGGGGGCGGGGGGGCCGTAGGGGCGGGGGCGGGGCGGGGCGGGGCGGGGCGTAGGGGCGGGGCGCTGCGACGTGATGCGCACCCCTCCCCGCCCCGCCCCTGTACGCGCGCCACTACTGTACCGCCTCTTCTGTCTCTCTCGCCCTTTCGCCCCCTAGCCCAGTCCCCTCCCCCTCGCCGAGCCCAAGCTGCTTCGCCCGCTTCGCCCGCTTCGCCCGCTTCGCCCGCTTCGCCCGCTTCGCCACCCCGGGGCTGGCATGCTGGCATCGCATCGCGCCGCATCGCGCCGCCGGAGCGACTAGCACGACTAGCTGGAGCAGTCTCCGTCACACTGGGGCGGAGAGCGGAGAGCGGGACTAGCGGGGCGGCAGAGGAGGCCGGGCGGGGGCGGGGCGGGGGCGGGTCGGGGGCGGGGAGAGTCGGAGAGCGAACCCCTCCAGGCTCTCCAGCCCTCCAGCCTCCAGCACCGCCAGGCGGGCTGGGCCAGGCAGGCCGGGCTGGCTGGGCCCAGGGCAGGGGGTGGCCCAGCGGCGCCCAGCGGCGCCCAGCGACGAGGAGCGAACAGCCCCGCGTGGAACAGGTTGGGGAGGGGGCCATGACGTCACGGCCGCCATGGCAACGCGACGGCCGGAGCGGGCGGAGGGCCGAACTGCAGTGTTAGCTGGTAGCCGCTAGGTGACTCCGGCGGCGCTGGCGGCGCTAGCAGCGCTCTGCGCGCTACGGGGCCTCGACTGCCGCGCTGCCGCCTGCCCCGGCCTAGTGGCGCTGTGCTGGCGCTGTGCTGGCGCTGTGCGCGCAGTGAGGGGGGAGCGGAGGGGGCGGTGGGGGTTGGCGGGCGCCAGGCGGTGGGGGTGGAGAGCGCGGCGCGGGGAACGGGGCGGTGTAGGGGGCGGCGCAGGGGGCGGTAGTGGGTGGTGGGGAGCGAGGCGGGGCGGAGGTCTGGGGCTGCCAGGGCTCCACGGGTAAAAATCAATTTAGAACGCAGTCGGTAGTGTGCGGTTCAAGGGAGCGGTGTGGGAGTGGTGCGGGTCGGGTTGGGGCCACCGCGCTGCGGGTTGGACCCTGGCGCGCGAGCGCGGAGCACCGCGGAGCACAGCGCTGCACAGCGGGGCGAGGCCACGCGAGGCTGGTGTGGTTCGGTCGGTCTGGGGCTGCCTCGAGGGGCTGGCCGAGGGGCCGACGGCGAAGGCTCGGCCCAGGGCTCGGCCCAGGGCTCGGCCCGGCAGCAGTGGAGGTCCTCGTCGTCCTCGTCGTCCTCGGCGTGGTGCGGACTGCGGACTGCGGCAGGCGTGCTGGGCCCGGACCATGGCCGAGGAGGACGCCGCCAGCGTGCCCGAAATAGCGGGGCACCACAGCGACGATCCCCGGTAGTGCTACGCGTGCTACGCGTGTCGAGTGCGCGTGCGTGGCGCGTGCGTGGCGTGTGGCGTGCGTGTCGCGAGCGTGGGTGCGGTGGCCGTGCCGCCATGTGACGGCGAGGATGGGTGCCGACCGACGTCCCGGACCGCCCTGCGCGCCCTGCGGACTCGGTGGCCTCGCCGGCCTCGCCGGCCGTCCTGGAGGCGCGCGGCGGCAAGCTCGCCCAGCTCGCCAAGCTCGGCGACGACGTGAAAGCGCTGAAAGCGCTGAAAGCCGCCGTCCAAGCCTCCATTGAGCATGGCCTCGGTCGCGGCGTGGCTGCCGTTCGCCCGCGCGGCGGCCATCGGGTGGGTGCCCATCGCCACGCACCCCCTGCCGCCGCCGCCGATCCCCAAGGACCGGCGGAAAGCCGACGACGAGAAGCTGCTCATCAACGTGTCGGGGAGACGCTTCGAGACATGGCGCAACACGCTGGAGAAGTACCCCGACACGCTGCTCGGCTCCAACGAGCGCGAGTTCTTCTACGACGAGGAGTGCAAGGAGTACTTCTTCGACCGGGACCCGGACATCTTCCGGCACATCCTCAACTACTACCGCACGGGCAAGCTGCACTACCCCAAGCACGAGTGCCTGACCAGCTACGACGAGGAGCTGGCCTTCTTCGGCATCCTGCCCGACGTCATCGGCGACTGCTGCTACGAGGACTACCGGGACCGCAAGCGGGAGAACGCCGAGCGCCTCATGGACGACAAGCTGTCGGAGAACGGCGACCAGAACCTGCCGCAGCTCACCAACATCCGGCAGAAGATGTGGCGGGCCTTCGAGAACCCGCACACCTCCACGGCGGCGCTCGTCTTCTACTACGTGACGGGCTTCTTCATCGCCGTGTCCGTCATGGCCAACGTGGTGGAGACGGTGCCGTGCGGCCACCGGCCGGGCCGCGCGGGCACGCTGCCCTGCGGCGAGCGCTACAAGATCGTCTTCTTCTGCCTGGACACGGCCTGCGTCATGATCTTCACTGCCGAGTACCTGCTGCGACTGTTCGCCGCGCCGGACCGCGTCAAGTTCGTGGGCTCCGTCATGAGCATCATCGACGTGGTCGCCATCCTGCCCTACTACATCGGCCTCGGCATCACGGACAATGACGATGTGTCGGGCGCCTTCGTCACCCTCAGGGTGTTCCGAGTGTTCCGAATTTTCAAATTCTCCCGCCACTCGCAGGGGTTGCGGATTCTCGGCTACACACTCAAGTCGTGCGCGTCCGAGCTGGGCTTCCTGGTCTTCTCGCTCGCCATGGCCATCATCATCTTCGCCACCGTCATGTTCTACGCCGAGAAGAACGTGGACGGCACCAACTTCACTTCCATTCCCGCCGCCTTCTGGTACACCATCGTCACCATGACAACGCTTGGGTGAGTACTCGTGCACGTGGCCCGCACCACGTGGCCCCACACCACGCGGCCAGCCGGCGGCCGTCCCAGCAGTCCCGGCCCTTGCCAGCAGCCTGGCCTATCGGAGCCTGGCTGGCAGCCTGGCCACCGAGTGGAGTAGGTGTCGCATGACTGTCACCACCTGTCGGCTTGTCGCCTTGCAGTGCGGTCACACGCCGTGCCGCGCCCTGCCGCGCTGGCACGCCGTCAACCTTCGGGCCCTTCGGGACGGCGCTCTCCAAGAGCTCCAAGAGCAGCTCGTGTTGCTTTCACGATCCTTTCTGCCCGCGGCCGGCCGCGGGTTGGCGATGAGGCGCGGTGCTTGAGGCCGATCCCGGACAGTTAGCTTCGTCTGTCTTCGTCGCACTCGCGCGCCGCCGGCGTCCCTTGAGAGAGACGGAGCGCCGAATCGCTAGTAAGGCGATGTGTCTTGCAATGCTTGCGATGCCGCCGAAATCACGCAATGCTTCTTACCCCCCCCCCCCCCCTCTTCTGGCGCTTTCTTCCACCCGTGCCAAATAAGATAGAGGGCATGATGCACGAGGCAAGAATGCCGGCCAGGCCGTCCGGGGCGCTGCTGCAGACTGATTCCGAGAGTCGTTTTCGTCGCTCTGTCTCTCTCGCGCCCGTAAGGAACGCCCCATGCGTGCGAGAGAGACAGAGCGACGAAAACGACCCTCGGAATCAGTCTGCTGCTGGTCGGCGCGCCGCGGCGTGGCTGCAGCGCTCGATTTTTCATACTGGTCGCGGGAGTTTCTCATCCTTTGACGCGCGCTTTTCTTGTGCCGTCTGGTAGGGCGGCGGCCGCCTCCGCCCCCATTCGCCCCCCCCCCCAAACGGCTGGCGGGGCAAAGCCTGAGGCAAAGCCTGAAGCAAAGCCTCGGGGTTGACTCGAGCGGCTGTGTTGAAAATAAAATGCAATTACTGTGTCGTCGCTACCGAAAAAAAGGCCAGTTGGAACTGATAGAATTTTAGCACCAGTCACACCAGACAACCCAGGATTTCGATTGGAAGTCCTAGCATAAGCACACGCAAAAATTTGCATTTCAGAACAAAAACTTTAAAACTTTTGTTGTTGTTTTGTGGCGAGACAATCTGGGCGACAAATGCGGTTCCAGAAGCAGTGGCGGTGTGGCGTGTGTCCCCGGTGGGCAGGTAGCAGTGTCACTGCACGCACGGCGTCGCTCGGCGTCGCCCTGCCGCGCACTGCCGCGCCCTGCCGCGCCCTGCCGCGCACTGCCGCGCACTGCCTCGCACGCAGGGGTCATGACCACCCCACCCCCCAACATGACCCTCCGAATGGGCGAATGGGCCCCCAGAGAAAGATTTGACGACAACAGGGGTCCTGGTACCGCGTGCATACCGGCCTGATTTCTGTATTGTCGGCTTGCCTCGCCTTTCCAACCCGCCAGCCAGCAGGTTAAGCAAAACTTAAAAGAAGCAAAAAAAGAAAGAGGCAACTTTTTTTTTGAGTGTGTGGCTTGTGGAAGTTGCAAAAGAAGTGTTGAGGAATTTGTTGATTTGGCTGGCTCGCAATTATATGGAAACCCTGGCCTTGCTCTTTGATGAAGCTTGGCGCGCTGCCAGCCCCGTCTGCCCCGCCCGACCAGCCACCCGATGACCAGCCAATGACCAGGCAATGCCGCCAACCTCTTCGCAGACCCTCCTCGCAGACCCTTCACCCTTACTAAAAAAAAAAGAGAGTACGCGTTTTAAAACTTGCCGGACGTGGACAGAATACGGGCCAAGGTACGTCGTCCACCCTGTTTAGCATGTTGTGTCGCACCTTGTCAAAATGGTTTAGTTTGAACAACATTAAAAAAAAAATTCAAACTGAAAATTTTTTAACAACATGCTGTGGTTATCACGCAAGGCACTTCGACTGTGTACACCCACGGTGGCATTATTCTAAGAAGTTCGATCCCGGAAAAGTACTGCCTTGAACAGTCAAAATAGGAAATTGACGCACTCTGGAAAAGTGGGTCTTCGTCGGACCACAGCACGGGCGCATTGACGAAGGCGAGCGAGGGGGTAAACACTTGCGTAATACCCTGTACACAAAAGTCGGGTATTACGCCGTAATAAGCGTAATAGTAATACATTTTGGGACCTAATTTATTAAAAAATTACATTTTTCAATGGAATCGAGGCGTAATACATGCGTAATACAAGTGTAATACCCCGTAATAGGGAGTAGTCTGTACAAGGTTCACCGGAGTGTTTACCCCCTCGAAGGCGAGCCCATCGCTCCGAGCACACGCCCATTCTTCACGGCGTGCAAAGTCATGTTAACACGCCAACACGTGTTGCGCGGCTGGTTGCGTGAAAAGTTCCTGCTGTCTCTCGCGGAAAGTAGCAGTAGTAGTAGTACCGGCAGACGTCTGTACAGTGTACACAAGGCATCAGTTTTTTCTCTCGCGTCTTGCCGCGTGCCACGCGAGCATGCCTTTGCTTGTTTCCCCACGATTCTCAGCTTCCTGATCAGCATGGCGTGTGCCCCCTCCCCCCCCCCTCCCCCTCCCTCTCCCCTCTCCCCTCCCCTTCCCCCTCCCCCCTCCCCCCACCGATCCATCACCTCGGCCACGCCACTTTACCTGGAGGACTGCCCCCCCCCCCCCCCTCCCCTTATCTGGCGCGCAAACAGCGTTAAGCGATGCTTGCGCTGCCCAGTCTTTGCCCCCCGCGTGTTGGCCCCACGCTCTGCCACGCTCTGCCACGCTCTGCCACGCTCTGCCACGCTCTGCCACGCTCTGCCACGCTCTGCCACGCTCTGCCACGCTCTGCCACGCTCTGCCACGCTCTGCCACGCTCTGCCACGCTCTGCCCGCTCTGCCACGCTCTGCCACGCTCTGCCACGCTCTGCCCGCTCTGCCACGCTCTCCCACGCTCTGCCACGCTCTGCCACGCTCTGCCACGCTCTGCCACGCTCTGCCACGCTCTGCCACGCTCTGCCACGCTCTGCCACGCTCTGCCACGCTCTGCCACGCTCTGCCACGCTCTGCCACGCTCTGCCACGCCCTGACACGCTCTGCCACGCCCTGCCCTGCCCTGCCCCACGCCACGCCCGGCGTGGTCCGAGAATCGGACGCCCAGTCGCCTGGGTGTTTGGAGTGACCAAATACGACCCGGCCACGCAGATTCGCGCTCAGAGCGAGCGAGTCCGCGTACGTACAGTCCGCCAAAACAACGAAACAGCAACAACAAAAGCTCCTTTTCTTTTCCCTTTTCACTGGACCTACACTGCTGGTGCTAGGACAGGTGCGGATACAGAGATGGCTTATGCGTTTTTGCACCCCCGCCCCCCACGTCACCTAGATAGCCGCCCGAAAGGTAGGCAAAATGCCACACGTTGGTAGGCAAAAAGTACCACCCCCCTCCAAAGACCGGCCCTGGATCCGCCTCTGAGGATGCGCCGCCCCAGGTAAAAATGGGCTTTATAAAGGCCATTATAAGGTTTTTTATGATTTTATAAGGATTTTTTATCCAATTTTATAAATTTTAATAATGTCATATGAATAAAGATTTATACAATCACACGAGTTTTTAAAGGGATATGTGTGCAGTTATATAAAGTTTTATACAGAAGATGTATATGGCCGTATAAACTATGGATTCCCATATAATCATAGCTAAAGAGCTTCTCCTTATAGAGACATATTGGACACATATAAACAGTTTAATATAACTATATAAGGCCATCCCTATGAATTTATATTTCTTATACAAGTTCATAAAATCATATGTATGAACGTTACTATACTTATAAGTTTTTATAAGCCTTTTGATATGGTTTTATAAATGTGTATTTATAGAAACTCCCGTCTGACTTTATAAAACTCATTTTTACCTGGGGCGAGGTCCATTAGGAAGCAAGGTAGGGTTGCCGAAGTTGAGCTGCAGGCTTTATCGAGGGATTGGGGGGGGGGGGTGTCCGTTCACAGGCGGGCACTAGCAGTGTGCCATCATTCGGTGGTTAGCGCCATTAGCACGACATTGGAGTGGCCTTGCGCGCCCAGCCTCGCCCAGCCTCGCCCAGCCCGGCCGGCCAGTTGGCTGCGATCCTTCCCGCTGGCATGCTGGACTCTGAAGGCACACCAGAAAGAAAGAGAAGGACAGGAAGGAGAGATAGAAAAACCAACAGGGAACGCGAGGAATTAGTCGGGGAAGAGCGAAATGAAGATGATGCTTTTCAGATGTTAATAAGGGGATGTTAATGGAGGCGATGGAGTGCTCGCTCGGAGCCCCTGCGGTGCGCGGGGTATGCAACCCGCACCACTCCGGCGTCCAGATTCCGACGCGCTGCCCACCTCGCACCCCCCGCCCAATCAATCTTTTATTTAAAAATATAAAACGAAACAAAATACGAAAATCTAATAAAGAGAGAGATAGCTGGGTGATGCTTGTCGAGACCACATTCCCGGGGACAGCAAACAGCAAGTTTATTTCGTGCCATTCCGCCGGGCTGCTCACCTCGCAGGCGCTCTCACACGGTCCAATCAATCTTTTATTTAAAAAAATATAAGAAAAATAAATAAAATAAAAACACCTAAAAAAGAAAGAAATGTGTATGGATCGGTTATGCTTGTCGAGACCACATTCCCGGGGCCAGGAGTTTATTTCGTGCCATTGTGTCTTTTCTTTTTTTTGGAGGGTACTCTAATAACGACTATCACTTGCCAACAGGGTCTCTGCACTGTATGCCCTGGCCTTTATACCCAAGACAAAAGCGGGGGTTGATCGCATAATTAAACTGGGGAAGTTGAAAAGGAACGTGGGGAGAGGGGAGAGAGACACGACGAGGAGAGGGAGGGGGGCCTTGCAGCGGAGAGCACCCTCACGGCTACTTGAGCTACACACTCAGAGGAAGGTTCTGACACGGCGTCTAGAAATTTTAGCGGTCTCGTCAAGTTTAGTCGCGTACACGACGCGCAAAAGTTAAAGTGCGTACCCCGAAACGAATCTTTGGCGCCACAAACCAAACCTCTCTTCAATTTTTATGGGGGGGGGAGTTAAGCGAGAGTGGATGAAAAAGAGAACGGATTGCGGGGAAAATGAGGGGCGAAGATGCGGGGCCGCGCCCCGCTCCGGTAGATTTACCTCCGACACGCTTACAGTGTTGTCGTTTTTTTTTCAGTGTGGGGGTAAAGAACCGCGTGCAACTCGAAACGCACCGTGTCTCTGTTGTGTTCATAAACCACGCGGGCAATTTAGGGCAGAAAAGAGGAGGGGGGTTGTTTGGTCACGTCCCTGCTCTGAATGCGGGGTGAGGTTAGCCGTGGCACTGCAGCCTGATTTCGAGAGTCGCTCTGTCTCTCTCGCACTTATGGGGTGCCCCGTATCGGTGCGAGAGAGACAGCGACGAAAACGACTCGCGGAATCGGTCTGCTGGTGGTGGAGGGGTGAGGCTCGCCCCCGCGATGGCTGAGGGTCAAAATTGGACCCGGAACGGCAACTGTCCCGCATTGTTCGCTCCTACTTCCTTTCGGAGTGAGCGAAGCGAACAACTGCATAATTTAAACCGCGGCGTTGCGTCTTCGCTCGACGAAAAAGGAAGCGGCGCGCCGCCGCCGGGAGTCGAACCCGAGCCCGCACGCCGACGAACGGGAATGCCGCGCCGAGGCGGGTTCATGCACGCCCTCATGTTATTCGCGACAGGCCTCGCATCGCCCGCCTTCCCCGCCACCGCAAAAAAAGAACATTATAGATCATCAGCGTGCAGCTGTTGCGTCTACGTCGTGGCCGTACCTTCTCGTGACAGCGGATTTGCCCCCCCCCCCGCCTTCTTGGATAGGACAGGGTGGGACCAAGGCGTGCGGCGCTCGAGCGTGTGTGTTATTTTTAGCCGTGTACCTGCAAGGACCTGACCTAGGGCATGCCGCCGTCGGCGCCGTCGGCTCGAGCCTTATGAACCTGTAGACGGATTCCGAGGGAGAAGAGAGAGAGAGAGAGAGAGAGAGAGAGAGAGAGAGGGAGAGGCACCGTGGGGAATGAGTCCGCAGGACGCAGGCCCTACACCGTGTTCGGCCTCGATGCCCAACTGGCCGACCCAGGGCGTCCAGGGCGGGCAGGGCGAGGGTGGGCCGAGGGCCAGCCCATTAAAGCTAGTGAATTAGCCCCGCGATATGAGCCATACGGGGCGTGGGGCCCTCGGTGGGGCCACCGTGGGGCCGCGCGCTATTCGGGGTCGTTTGTCCTGCATTCTGCACCGGGCAGCCCGCGGGGCAGCCAAGCCACAGTGGGCCAGAAGACCGGTGGAGGCGGCCAAAACTGTGAGCTCCGGAGTCGCTAAATAGGACTCGAACCGAACGTGTGACCCCACCAATGGATTGCTCTCCGAACGAGGAATCCATTGGTGGGGTCACACGTTCGGTTTGAGTCCCATTTAGCGACTCTAGAGCTCAAAACGCGTCTAGAGTTTTGGCCGCCTCCACCGGCCTTCTGGTCCACTGTGCAAGCCGGCCCAGCCGGCCCAGCCCCCACAGCCCATCCAGGCCGAGCAGCACCCGCCCCTTTCCAGCGGGAAATGGATGGAGGGATCCAGAATCAACGTTACTCCCCGATCTGTCACGTTCACCTATCCCCCCCTTCCCCCTCCCCCTCGGCCGCCCCCCGCCCCCCCCCCGCCCCCCGGCGCGTCTCCAACGTCACGTACAAGCGTGTATGACACTTTTTAAATTGGGCCACGGGCCATGAAATGAAAGGGGGCTGCAAAACCCAACGCGGCGACGCGGCAACGCGGCGTGACTTTAGGGAATCCGGATTTCGCTGGGCGTGGCACGGCGTGGTGGCGTGGCACGTGGCTGGGACCAGAACCCCGACGTGCGCGGACCGAAAACACGCCAAAACCACATTTTTTTCGTGGACGAGGATTTAAAGAAAAGTGTCGGGAAAACGCGTCAAGGTGCGTCAAGTTTTGCGAAAGCGGCGCGCAGCCAGCGAGCGGGATTGCCATGGAAATCCAGTCCTTTGTCGTGACCAACGGCTTGGCAGCAAATGAGCGGCCGTGGCGGTGGCCGTGGTAGTCCGGCCTTGGTGGATGAAGGTGCAAGGGAGACAGAAACAATGTTTGAGGGATGTGCTGCTGAGGCTGCCGAGGGTGGAAGGATGCTTTGCAAAGGACCGGCTGTCCACAAGGGCGCCCGCCGCACCCCACCCCGCCCCACCCCGCCTGCCCAAACTTCGCTCTGGTCTGCTCTTCTGTGGCCAGGAGAACAAAACTTGGCGCCGTCTCTGCCCCCCCCCCCCCGCCTCGCTGGAGCCCCTCTTGTACGTGATCGGCGAGTACGTTGTGTAACCCACTTCTGGGCGTATCGTATGCATAGAGCGGCGCGTTGCCGTTCCCAGCCGCCTTTTGGCCACTCGCCTCGCAGCCTGCCTCCGTCTCGCCTCGTGGCGGCCGCCGACACACAGTGGGCCAGAACACCGGCGGAGGCGGCCGAAACTCTAGGCGCGTTTCGAACTCCAGAGTCGCTGAATGAGCCTCGAATACGTGTGACCCCACGAATGGAGTCCTCGTTCGGAGAGCAATCCATCGGTGGGGTCACACGTTCGGTTCGAGTCCCGTTTAGCGACTCTGGAGCTCAAAACGCGTCTCTTGTTTTGGCCGCCTCCGCCGGCCTTCTGGCTCTCCGTGGGGAGGGGAAAGAATGTGACTGTTTCCGCGCGGTCGCGCCAACCCGCCACCACACCGTGGGAACCACACGGGCGTGATCGGCCCTTGCGCGTCTGCGGGCTGGTGCTGAACAGTTCGCTCCCTCGCAGTGTCGGGGCGTCGCGCGAAGGAGTGCGAGAGAGATGACTGACTGGAAAGCACTCCGCTTGAGAGCACCCTGCTGCTTCCCTGCTGCGGCCACGCCGGGCGACCGGGCCACGGCCATGGTCACCGCAGTGTGCGCGTGCCTCAACTTCGGGGCGGCGGGAACACTGCGAGTACCTCCCCGACCCGAACCCGCAACCCGCCCTCGAAAGGGAAAGGCCAACTACTTGTCGCTTTGGTAGTCGGTGCGTGTGTGTGTGTGTGTGTGTTTTTGTGTGTTTGTGTATGTGTGTGTGTACGCGTTCGATTATAATCCGTGACTAACAACCGAAGCAACTGAGATAACGCGTAGCAAAACATCACGTTCGATGTAAAAGACCAAAGAGACAGAGAGAGAGAGAGAGAGAGAGAGAGAGAGAGAGAGAGAGAGAGAGAGAGAGAGAGAGAGAGAGAGAGAAAGGAAAAAACCCTTATCGTTGCCATTACTGTCGCCTATCCCGAAAAATACTTTATCGTGTCGGGGCCTTTTGTGTAACTTTCCTCATCCCTGTGGCGTTCGGAGCCCTTGGTTGCCGTTCGTTGCCGTTCGTTGCCGCGCGGCCGGCAGGGTGAAACAAAATGTATACACAGGGCGCGGCGCTCGCGGTGCTCGGCGATGCTTTCGCCCAGCTCCATTTTCCTAATTGCGCCCATCCCCGCCATCTCTTCGAATGCCAGTTGCGCCTCTCTCTCTCTCTCTCTCTCTCTCTCTCTCTCTCTCTCTCTCTGCGGCTGCGAGAGCGTCATCGTGTCCGCCACACGCCACGAATGTTTGGAACACGTGCCATTTTCTCATTTTTCAAAGTTTTTCCACATATTTATGTTTAACTAGATAAACTCTTTTTATTTTCCTTTTTCAAATTTGTTCCATTTTGGCTCACAATTCCCCCCGCGTCCGTGTGGGCGCACTGCGTGTGGCTCTGCACTTAAGGTTACTGTAAAGTGAAAAAAATGTGAAATATCATTTTTCAAAATAATTGTGGCATCATGTTTGTATTTAGGTTTCAGGTTGCTTACTATAAGATGAACTTAAACCCAAAGTTGAGGCACTCAACTCCCATTATTTTCTGAGTTATTGAAGTTTATGTAACAAATTTAGTCGTTAACTAAAAATTCTCCTTGCGATGAACCAAAAGTTGTCGAGACTTGATTTTTGTTCTACAAGTTCTTTATTGATTTGCCTATCTCGTAGCAAAGCCGGATTTCCAAAATTCCAACATGAAACAGGAATTTTTCTCAAAAAACACAAAAAAACACCAAAAAATAGCAAAATTTTACCAAATTTCAGTAAAAAATTCAAAATGCATTTTCCAAATAGAAATTACAGCTTATCTATGCATATATTGTGAAATCCGGCTTTGCTAGTCTGTTTGCATGTCCATTGGGCCTTAAAATAAAAAATCACACCTCCGTAAACTTTTTGGTTCATCGCAAGGAGAATTAATTTTGAGTAAACGACTAAAATAACACTAAAACCCTCATAACTTTGGAACTAATGGGAGTTGGGAGTCCAGTCTGTGGCTGTAAAAGTTTTTCATAGTAAGCAACTAAATCACCAAAAACCAAAGCACTGCCACCTATACTTTAGAAGATAGTTTTTTCACCTTACAGTAACCTTAACATGGGCCGTACTCTCGCAGCCACTAGGCCGAACCAAACGCGGCGGGCGAGTTTCTCCCCCCGCAGGAGCGAAGAGCGCTTTCGTCGCTCTGTCTCTCTCGCACTCGCGGGGGCGTTGCGCTCCGGTGCGAGGGAGAGAGAGAGAGAGAGAGAGAGAGAGAGAGAGAGAGACGGAGCGATGAAGCGCCGCTGCTTCGGAATCAGCCTGCTGTTTGTTCACTCCGGCTGGAGAGGCGGCCGGGCCTGGCTGCCGGCGTGGCCACCTCCGAGCGCCGCTCCCGGTTAGGTCTGGACGGGAAACTTTGTGCAACGGTTTATACGGACCCGCCCGTGTGTGGGAGTGAGAGGGGGAGGGGGGAGGGGGAGGCGAGAAAAATTGAGAGGGAGCGAGAGAGCGTGGTAAACAAACTGGCCGATAATGTTTTACACCGCAGCCGTGCCGACTGTCTGGCAACACCGCCGATTTAAATTGACTCGCCGTGATGGTGTGCAGCCCCGCCCCGCCCGTCTGCCTGCGAATAAGCGGAGCTGCGATGCTTATTTTCAGATGTTTTGGGGGGCGGCGGCGGCCGTGTCGAATCGGGCTCGTTATTCCAAGGCGAAAATAAAATTTGCGGTGGCGGGGTGGGGCGGGGCGGGGCGGGCAGGGCGGGGGGGGGCGGGGTGGGCGGGGCGCGCCAGACGCGTGAGTGTGTGAGTTGTGGTCGCCCGACCGGCCGGCTAGCGCAAGGAACTTAAATTGACATCGGGGATCCATTTAGCGGGGCCTGAAAAATAGAAGGCGACATTTTTAAACGAGGCCGATGGCTTGTCGTTGCGACATCGGCCCAACCTAGCTGACTCACGTGACTCACCCTGGCCAACAAGGTGGCAACAACAACAACTATTGACTCTGGGTTTGCCTCGTTGTTCATCTCGGCTTCTTCGTATAAACTTTTTTTTTTAAAGTAAAACACTTGATGGTTTTTGGAACACACCGCCTCGGGGGGTGAGTGGTGGGAAGGGTTGGGGCGGTGGGGTGGACTCCGCGGAGGGGGCCTTTTTTTAGGGGCGGGAGGCGGTGGGGTGGCCTGGAGGTCGGCGCTCACAGCGAGCCGGGTAAGGGTGGCGGAGGGGTGGCAGAGGGGTGGCTACTGGAGGGGCCCCGGACGGGGGACGGGTGGGCAGGGGCACTGGTGAAGCGCGCTGGTCGGGCCTTAGGGACGGGCCAGGCGAGGCAGGGGTGGGCGGGCAGCAGGGCGGGCAGCAGGGCGGGCAGCAGGGCGGGCAGCAGGTCACTGCCATGGCGTCGTGCAACCCTACTGCCTGCTTTCAGCCTCCACGCTCACGCCCTGCAGCCCAGCAAGGTGGAAAGGAAGGTGTCCCGGAAAAGAGAGGAACTGAACGAAAAAGACGATCAGAGAGAGAAGAATGTGCGGGGAGAGCGAGAGCAGGAGAGAGAGCGAGTGAAAAAAGTGGACAAGAGCGGTGGCAGATGGTGGCTTTCATTTCCACATTTTTCCCCCTGCTCATTTTTTCCCCTCCATTGTACTCTTCGCTTACCGTTGAAATGCGCACTCGCTATTGACAGGCGTACCCTGAGGGCGAGGCGGGGCCAGGGCACGTGAGGGCCCATCTTGGCCTGCGAAACAACAAAAACATCAACAAAAACAACAACAAAGTGATTGGAAGTGACGGCCGGGTGATTGGCGGGGCTTTATTTCGTATCCACCACGGCGATTAGGACATCCTCGTCCTTTGCAGCGGGGCGGTCTGGGACGAATATCATTGCCGAATATTTCCCTCACTCTCGTTTTTCCCCCTTAAAAAAAACACGCTCCGTTCCGCACCCCTTGGTCGCAGGCGTCACCTGCGCGTCACCACTCTCCCAGATGATTGTGCCCCAAATCCACCTGTGCCCGCCGCGCCGCGCCCCACCCCACCCCACCCCACCCCGCACTCTCAACTCGTTGGCTTTCACTGAGTGTGGAGCCTCATATACATGGGGCGCGGGTCGCATTTCGTGACGAGCAGCGGGGCGCCTCGGCTCGGCTTGGCTCGGCTCGGCTCGGCTCGGCTCGGCTCGGCTCGGCTTTGGCTGGCCGGACCGACTGGGTCGGTGCAAAACTGCTTCCCAAATTTAAGCGGAAAATACCACTGTTCGTTATAAATAAAAGTTCCCCACGCGCGTTGGGCAAGCGCTTGTTCACTCACCCCACTCGCCCTCTGGGTTCATAGTTGCTCCCTCCACCCTCGGGCCTCCCCTCTCTCCTCACCACACACACACACACACACACACACACACACACACACACACACACCACACACCCCTCACCGCCACTCTGCAGCGAAGCGCAAACCACGCGAAGGCACGAGAAACTAGTCCTGCATGGAAACAAAATGGCGGCCGTTGGGTGAGGCAGGGGGCGAGAATGAGAGTGCCCCGGCGGGTCGGCAGCAGGGCGGCAGCAGGGTGGCAGTGAGAACGAGAAACGAGAGAATGAATTGAAGCACCGACGGAAAGAAGCGCTACGTTGCGGAAAGGCATGTAGCCATCCCGCACTGCTCTTGTCAAATGACTTTCTCTTTTTTTTCTTCATTTTAATTTCTTTGTGTCCATACGACGCTGGACTGACACACGTCATGCATTCCTTGCGATTCAGCAGCGCGTGCCAAAACAGCTATGTTAGGTTAACGGTAGGCAGACGACAGAGAGTCAGTAGTATGGACGGGTCATTGTTACTGGTCGCCACATCTTTCCCCACCCTCACATCGTTCGCTGCATAAGTCTTTCCTTTTCCGCCGGCAGGATTCCGGCAACCAGGATCCACGTTTAGGTTTAGCAGAAGCGTGACTCGTTGTGTGGAGCATTGGAGTCCGAAGCGACGACGCAGAGGCGGGGAGCGCCTGGTCTAGCCCTTAATGGTAATGGTAATGGAGGTTAGGCAACGCGAACACACGCCTGTCCCCGTGTGGCCTACGTGCCAGGCGTTCTGGAGACCGCCGCGCCATTCCCGAAAAGTCGTTTTGTCGCTCCGCCTCTCTCGCACGCCTTGGAGACACCCCATGAGAGAGAGAGAGAGAGAGAGAGAGAGAGAGAGAGAGAGAGAGAGAGAGAGAGAGAGAGAGAGAGAGAGAAAGAGAGAGAACGCCGAAAGACCTGTCCCCTGCTTGCCTGAAGTGCGTGGCACGGGTTTGAAATAACGAGGGTCGTTTGGGGCGAGGGCATATTTCGGGTTTCGGCAGCAAGCGGTGCTTTCCTTTTTCCCCCTTTTTTTCCCCTGCTGGCTGTTGGTGTTGCAATAACACACCGCACAGCGCGCATGCCCGCGGCAGCAGCGGCAGCGAGCAGGGAGTTATTTGCACGGTTTCTGAGAACGGAGGCAAATATTGTGCCTCGAAGAGTAAACGTCGTGATGTCGATTCGGTCCAGTGCAAAGCGCAAAAAAGCGGCCTAATTAGTTTGTTTCAGCTTACGTGGGAAGGGTTACTCTCTCTCTCTCTCTCTCTCTCTCTCTCTCTCTCTCTCTCTCTCTCTCTCTCTCTCTCTCTCTCTCTCTCTCTCTCTCTCTCTCTCTCTCTCTCTCTCCATTCGCGCCTTCATCTACAAAGAACTACACCAAAACCCACAATTGCTGTTTTGATTTTTTAAGTCGGCAAATGACAAAAATCTGAATTGACTGGACGTTATCCGCGACACAAGTTGGAACTTCTCTTGTCTTCCGGATTCAACGAGTCCTTTTTGGGAGTGCCCTTTCCTTTCCGGACTCGGCCACCTCATCACGGTCTATTCTTTCCCCGGCATGATCGCGGCTAGCCGGCGGCGGGCCCCGGGCGGCGCAGGGCGGCCCTGCTTTCCAAGTGTAATTCTGCCGGCCAGTTAGGCACATTACGCTGAATTGATCCGCAGCGCTTTGTCTGCGGCGCCGGGATGATTCCTTCGCTCTGTCTCTCTCGCACCCGTGCCCCACGCCCCGGGCGTGCGAGAGAGACAGAGCGACGGCGCTGGGAAGCAGCCTGCTGGCCCCATGCATGCAAAGGGTCAAGTTATGCAAATTGGTCATCTTGTCTTCCATTTGTTGCATTCTGATGCTTATCTCGCATCGAGGGGCGAGGGATCCGTCGGCCGCGCCGCCCGCCCGCCCAGGGTTTTACGCCCCGGAGGCGACCGGAGGCGACCGGAGGTGTCCCAAGTTATGCCTTTCGGGGAGTCACGCCAACGGAGCCGACGAAGCCACCGGCATTTGCCGGTATTCGAACCCGGGCCCCTCGCGTGCCGGACCGCGGTGAGAGGGTGGAGGTGGCGGAAGCAGCACAGGCCGGCGCGAAGCGCTCACAGTGTGCGCGCACTGAAGGAAAAAAGGAGCTTAGTTTTATTAAAAATTCGTCACAAACGAAATACATGTTACAAAAAAAATTGTGCGGAAAAGCCCTTTGTAAATTAAAAAAACTAATTGTAGTTCTATGATATCGAAGAATAAGATTCAAACCATTTCAAAACTGGAGTACCTTACTCTCAGTGACATGGACGTGTAATGGTTTGTCGTGAAACTTTGGGGGCGATGTCTTACGGTGTGCTCGGCGTTTTCGGGAGATCTCTTCGTGCAGGTGATCCACGTCCTTGAGCCGCGGGAAAACAGTTTCGGGTGGAGGCACGCCGTCGGGGCGAGGGGCACGCGTAGAGCTGGCTGTGCGAAATGTGTCTCGTGCAACGCCGGGAATTTAAAAAATGTTTTATTCTTTTTCGTTGTCGGCCGTGAAGCAATCTGCGTTGCATGTCTTGCCCGGTGTGTGTGTGTGTGTGTGGGGGGGGGGGGGGCTGGAGAGGAGGACGGAGGGGAAGGGCGGCGCATCGGGTCGGTGTTAGTTAAACTTTTACCCGCGCGAAATCCAAGTTGAAAGGCAGGATAATGGTGTTTGCCGCTTTAGCCTCGGCTGCCCTCCGAACTATGATCCGTCTCTCTCGCACCACTGCACACCTCCCTAGGGGTGCGACGGAGACAGCGCACAAGGTTTGGGCCTGGGCCTCCCCGCGCTGATTTCGAGGGGGGGGGGGTGAATCCTCGCCGCTTCTTTTTGCGCTGTGTGCCCGTTTGCCCCAAGCGGGCGTCCTTTCTTCTCGAACCATTCCGTCTGGCCGTCTTGCCGTTTGGAGGCGACAAATCACACAAAACGGCCTCCGTCCCGCCGGTCCCGCCAGTCCCGCCAGTCCCGCCCCGACGCCGCGCAAGCAAGGGCACAACCAGAGCGCACAGACAGGGGCCGCTACCAGATACTAGTTTGCGCCATTTTTATTTTCTTCCCCGTATCGTTTTTGATGCCACAGAGCGGTTGAGAGCCATTATCTTTATAGATTTCGCAATGCCTTCATTTTCTTTGTACTACGAAGGTAGATGTTTCGTAGACCTTTCACAGAAGGCGGTGCTATCCATCCAAAAAGATACAAGCTTGCCTCAACGAACAACATAGACGTACGGGGCGTTTTTTAATTTATCAGCAGGGCTCTCTGTCAGTGTGTGTGTGTGTGTGTGTGTGCGGTCGGGAGTGTGTGGAGGCATTGTGGTTAGTAGGTCAATGCGCCGTGCAGCGGTGTGCTGCTGGTTTTGCTCGCATTCGGTTTGTGCATCCATGCGCCCAACCCGAGAGAGAAAGAGGTGGAAGGGGGCCGTGTGTGTGTGTGTGTGTGTGTGCGCGCGCGCGTGTGTGTGTGTCTGTGTGTGTGTTGTGGCTGGCCACACCCGCCCCGAACGCGGAACGAAAATAGAGCTTTGCTTGGTTTGTTCGCGTTGTGCCCCGCCCGACCCCGCCCCACCTCGCGTTGCGCTTGGGCCTTGCTTCACAGTGGTGCTTCGCCGTGCTTCGCCGTGCTTCGCCGTGCTAGGGCCCCTTGCGGCCGCATGGAGTATGGTAGTAGCGCGGCTGAGTGACGAGCAAACACCCATAAATCGCTTTAAAGCGGAATGAATGGCCGAGAGGGGGGCAGCCGAAATGACTGACTAGCGGCGCAGGACTCTTGGCTTCGCTCGCTGGGGGGCTCCCTCCCCCCGGTCGCCTTGCCGCCTCGCGTGGCTCCCCCGCCCTTTTTAACGACTGTCCCGCTGCAGACACTTTTCTTACGAATGTAAGGGCAGGAGAGAAGGGGGGGGGGGGGGAAGGAGTAGGAAGAGGGGGAAATGGGGAGGGGGGTCGCGAATAACGCATGGATAGCTGTGGCGCGGCGTCGCTGCGACGCTGCGGGGCCTGCGGGGTAGTTGTGGCAGCTAGGACCCCGCCAACTGAACTTTGATCTCGCCAGGAAATATGGAGGGGCAAGGCAGCCAGCAAGGCGCGACAGTGTGTGTGTGTGTCTGTCTGTGTGTGTGCTACAGTCCATGCCCGGTGGAACAGCCCGTCCCAGCCAACGCTACTGCCACAGCAGTCCGCCTATGCTCCGGCATATTTATGGTTCAGTATCTACGTTTGTAACTTTGAAGGCTTTGTCTCGTCACACAGACACGCACGCACACATATGAAGTTACTTTTACTGCTGCCTAGCTCTCCAGCCCGTTCGTTCAGTCACAGGCGCGGGGACACTGTCGGGCCGATTTCTCTGTGGTGTCCGTGCTTTTCATGACGAGAGGGTACTTTGATGGTATCGAGCCAGTGTCCCCCCCCCCCCCCCCTTCCGCTCGCTCCGGCTCTAAATGGCACGGCTAACGCCAGGCTAACGCTAACGAGTGCGCCGCTGACGAGAGGTCAATCTAGTCATATAGACCACCTGTAAGTCGCGGGCGGACCCTCGCAGCCCGGCAGACCGCCCCGCGGCGCTTGACCCTCAAAAATAATTCCCAACCAGGGATGGGGCCCGGGGCCCGTGGCCTGGGGCTGACCCGGGCATGGTCGGGGGCTGAGGTTGGCAGCGTCAGTCGCGCGCCAACTGCCACCTGTTTGAAAGAAGCCAGGAGCGGAGGCGAGGTGAGGCGTCCCCTCTTGCCACCGATTTACTTCACTCCCTCCCTACGCCTCTCTCTCTCTCTCTCTCTCTCTCTCTCTCTCTCTCTGTCACACACACACACACACACACACACACACACCACACACACACACACACACTCACACGAAAACACACACCAACACCTAAACACGCAAGCGGGCCTGCAAAACCTGAAGCAGTGAAGCACTCGCCCTTGAGGGTATCGCGTGGATAGGGCCGGGGGGTTGAATTTCCTCCGGCGTCTCCGCCGCCACAGCCACCAGCGTCGGGCCCGTCGGGTCGAAGTAGTGGTGGGTTCAACTACCGCCGGCCCCCTTTTTGCGTCTCGGCTCGCCGTGCTGGCCGTGCTGGCGGTGCTGGCTGTGTGGCGCGACGCCCCGAGACGCCCCCAGACGCCTTGTGCGGCCCCGCAGGCCGCAGCCGCCGCAGCCTTTTGTCGCCCAATCGAACCCTGGAGAGCAGTATTTCGCCCGGCGCTGCGAAGGCCGCCACGCCGCCACGCCGCGGCAGCGAGGACACTGGCGCCGAAGACAACGCCGTGGTGGATGTTGCTGCTGTTGTTGGGAAACTTCCTGCGGGGTGACGGGCCGCCCCAGTCACTGTGTGGGGATAATCTTTTAAGTTTTTTAATACTATGGAAGTTTTCCCCTATGTTCATGCATGTTTGTGTGTGTGTGTGTGGTGTGTGTGTGTTAAAAGTTTAAATGTTTCTTTTATGCAGCCTTGACTGCAGTGCACACACACTACACGACAGGCTTTTCACATTCTGGGCGTTAAGTAGCTGCCGGGGTGATTGGGGGAAAGGGGGGGGGGCAGTTCTCCTGCCTCGTGGACCCTACCCCCTCCTCCACTTGCACTATCCTCTCTCTCTCTCTCTCTCTCTCTCTCTCTCTCTCTCTCTCCCGCCCGCCACCCTGTCCCTTTTCATCCGCTGGCGTCCTCCTTCCCAGCAGAAACTTGCCAGCCAGCCGGAATTTGTGTAAACACAACGCACGTTTGAGTAATGAAATATTCATCTCGGGGGGGAATTGTACCATCCAATCATGCGGGAATAAAAGGGTAAAGAAGAAGGAGAGAAAGAGCGAGTGAGAGAGAGAAAAAAAGCGGCTCTCCCTCGGGCAGGTGGTGGAGTGAGCGGAGAGGTGGGGCGGGTAGCGAATTGACTGCACCGCTGCAGGTATGCATTCATGAATGTTGGAGCGCCTTGGAAAAAGAGGTGGGGGACAACGCGGCCGACTGGGGTGGCAGCCAGACACTGCCACGCGCCCCTCTGTCGACGGGGCGTGTGCAGCAGGACCGCTTTCTAACTGTCCTTTCTGGAGGAAGATGCGGCCATTGTTCTGAACCCCGGATTCCGATATTACCCGGTGAATAATTAGCAGTCTGCCTGTCGTCCGTCTGTCCGTCTGTGGCCTTGGCGGTCTGACCATCCGTCTAGCGGTGATGCTAGGCTCCCTAGAGCCCTTCATATGGGCCCGTCAAGTGCAGGGACAACCCCCCTCCCCTTCACTCCCACGCACACACACCGAGCGTTCACAAACACACGCACCTAATACGCGCCCTTGCATACATACATGCATGCATCCCGACAAGTGCTCTCTCTCTCCGTCTCACACACACAAACAGGCCCTCCTCCGTCTCTTTCACTCACTCACACACACACACACACACACACACACACCGACACACACACACACTGACAGACACACTCATCCACGCCCCAGACAACCGAACACAGGTAGGCTCACAGTGCTCGCACACGCGGCTGAATCCACCTAGCGGGGCCCTCTGGTTCTCCGGCTCTCAGGCTGCAGACCGATTCCGAGAGTCACTTCCGTCGCTCTGTCTCTCCCGCACCGATACGGGACGCTGTTTGGATTGCGAGAGAGAGAGTGGGAGAGACGGATGAGACGACTTTTGGAACGAGCGCGCTGCTGAAAAGGTGGACGTAATGACGGCCGCCCCCTATTTGCACCACGCTGCCGGCGCTGCTGCCGGCGCTGCTGCCGGTTCTGCCGGCGATGAGTCAATCCGACCCACGGGGCCGTGGGTGCGAGAGAGACGCCCCGCAGGGCACACACGTGTTTACGGTGTGGGATGCAGCTAGTTGGCGTGTAGCAGTCGCGAAAGACAGCCCTATCCGAACGCAGCCCTACGACGGCGGGGAAATGCGGAAACGAAGCAGCACGGCCACGGCCGCACAGCAAATATTACTTGCAGCTTCCCCCACTCTTTCCACACACACACACACACACACACACACACACACACACACACACACACACACACACACACACACACACACACACACTGAGCAGTGCCGCGAAATGGAAAGTGGACCTCATTAGAAGCCCCCGGGAGTCGCGAGGAAGGCGAGGCAGGCCGAAAGGGCGAGGGGGGGGGGGGGGGGATGACTGAGTGGCGGTGGGGGTGCCGGATTGGAGGACGCCGAGGAGGCAGCACACTGTACGCCGGGGCGCGCCGGGCATAGGGGTTAAGTGGGGCTGTGTCGCCCCGCGCGCGTAACGCAGGCGGGGCCAGTGCATTGGTGGGCTTCGCACTTTGCTGGCCCCTGGCCATGTCCCGGCGGGGGGCGAGCGAGCGAGAGAGAGAGAGAGAGAGAGAGAGAGAGAGAGAGAGAGGAGGAGGGAGGGAGGGAGGAGGAGAGGGAGGGAGGGAGAGGAGGAGAGGGAGGGAGGGAGGGAGGTGGTCGCCTCCCCCAATTAGCGTCCCTGACCTAGAGAGAGAGAGGGACTGAGACGTCCGCCCGGCCGGGAGGCCCACAACACTCACCGCCCGACAAACACTCGTATAAATAGCGCGCCGCTTGTTTGCGAGCCACCGATGAATGGAGCGACACACCTGCAGGTGCGGCCAGCTGCAGCACAGTGGGCCAGAGGACCGGTGGAGGCGGTCAAAATCCCGGACGCGTTTTGAGCTCCAGGGTCGCTAGATAGGACTCAAGCCGATGTGGCCCCACCTACGGGTTCCTCGTTCGGAGAGCAATCCATTGCTGGGGTCACACGTTAGGTTTGAATCCCACCTAGTGACTCTGGAGCTCGAAACGCGTGTAGAGTTTTGACCACCTGGGCCGGTCTTCTGACCACCCACTGCGCAGCGGCAGGCAGCCAGGTGTACTGCTTGGAGTGCAGCTCGTGTGTATCCGCCCAGCCATCGATCCGCGAATCCGTTACGTGTCACAGTTTTTGTCGCGTTTTCCCTGAGTCCTCTTTGTTTGGAGTTCGCACCGCGGCGGACAGAGACAAACTGGACGGGGTCCGTGCCGGCCATGACGGACACGCTAGCTCCCTCCTCGGCGGCAGCGCGCCGCCCCTGACCTAGAGAAAGCGCCGCGTCGTGCGGCCGGCCGGCTAAAAATAGGCCGTCTCTTTTTACGCGTCCCTTTTTCTCTTTTATTGTTGACTTTATCGCCGCGAAACGGGATTAAGTTCTGCCGTCCGTGACGAGGGTCTTTGTGAATTCACGGTGGCCGCGGTATTTCGAGTCCGACCTTGGCGCGTCACACTGGATCATCGAGACGGATGACGCGAGCGCGCGTCTCACGTGTCGCGGGTTCAAATACCGAGATCCGCAATCTTTTTTTCTTTGTTTCCTCTCGCCCCTCCTCGTAACGAACTCGTGCCAAGCAGACGGCGCCTTTGATTAAGGGCCGAGATAACTTGCATTCTCGTCTCTAACAAGTTTGGGGAACTGACACACGCTCCGCCTCGCTCCGCCTCCGCCACCTGCCCCTCCCCCTTTTTGCAGGGTATCTGCGCCAGCAGTGCCAGCACAGGCCTTTAACTGGGCCACTTCTGTCGCACTACTTTGTAGCCACTATCGCTCTTCCCTTCCGTCGCGTTGCGTGAGTCGTGAAGCTTCAGCGGTCGCTGTGTGTGTGAGAGTGAGAGAGAGAGAAGGGGGAGGAAGAGCAAGAGAGAGACAGAGAGAGAATGGGGATTCGGACAAAAGGGGGGGGGGGCAGGGAGAAGCGGAGTACACCGGCCCGGTCAAGGCTAAGCTCTTTGTCAACCTGCGACGCAGCCGTTTGGAGCCGTCCTCTGGCGAGACGTCCTCTGGCTGGGCCCTCTGGCGGAGCCCTCTGGCGGGGCCCTCTGGCGGGGCCCTCTGGCGGGGCCCTCTGGCGGGGCCCCCTGGCGGGGCCCTCTGGCGGGGCCCTCTGGCGGGGCCCTCTGGCGGGGCCCTCTGGCGGGGCCCTCTGGCGGGGCCCTCTGGCGGGGCCCTCTGGCGGGGCCCTCTGGCGGGGCCCTCTGGCGGGGCCCTCTGGCGGGGCCCTCTGGCGGGGCCCTCTGGCGGAGCCCTCTGGCGCGGCCCTCTGGCGGGGCCCTCTGCGGGGCCCTCTGGCGGGACGCTCTGGTGGAGCTCTCCGGCAGACCCTCCGGGCCGCAGCCTTCCTTCCATTCTTTCCCCGACCGTTACCCTCGGACGAGTGAAGCCTAGTCAGCCCTCTAGGAACGCGCGACGCTCGAGCTGCCTTTGCGGTCCTTGCCTCGGCTTGCCTCGCCCCGCTGCTCGAGTCGGCCGATGAGCCAGGGCAGGCCCAGGCGGGCCAGCTCCAGATCCCTCCCACTTCCCACCCTCGCCCGAAACCCATCACCCCCCACCGACTGCCCCCCACCGACCACCCTGCGCCGCGCCGCCGCTCGCAGTCGGTTCAGAGGGCACGGCGGACCGCGCTAGTCGTGTTCAGGACGATGTAACCCGGCCTCCTTGCTGTTCACTTGTGTTCAAGACGTTGTAACCCGGCCTCCTTGCTGTTCACTCGTATCCAGAACGTTGTAACCCGACCACCGTGCTTTTGACTCGTGTTCAGGACGTTTTAACCCGGCCTCCGTACAGTTTACTCGTGTTCAGGACGTTTTAACCCGGCTTCCCTGCAGTTTACTCGTGTTCAGGACGTTGTAACCCGGCCTCGCACGTCCACCCGCTTACTGCGCTCCAACGACTGCGGCTCCGCGATTTTGGCGCGTGTACAGTGTGCCAGTGTACAGCGGCGACGACGACCGAATATGTGAAGTGCCGCGGGGGAGGGGCGGGGGAGCGCCTCGCCCGGCTGTGCCTGACCCAAGCCGTTACCCCGGCAAATTTATTTGGTAACACAGTTTGAAGACCCCCGCCTCGCCCTCGCCTTGCTCGACCATTGCGTCCAAAGACGCGCGTTCTAGCGAAGTGCGCGGCGCGGTGGCGCGTCGAGCGAGTGTCGCGCACTGCCCCTTAAGCGGCACAGGAGGGGAAAGGAACACCAAAGAAAGCTCCTCGCGTGATGAAAAATTCGGAGCGCTGAATTTGAAACGAGCCGACGGCAATGCTTGGCAGTACTTGGCCGGCCGGCCTCGTTTTCTTTACTGCCCCCCCCCCCCCCCCCACCAGGAACTTAAACCGGGCAACCGGTTTACCGCGGGCTGTCTCGCAGACAGAGCTCTGTCGCACTCCCACCCTGTCACCCCGACCCGAGTTGCTTGGAAGGACTGCTTGGCCACTGTTAGCTCATCCAAACCCATATCCATCGCAGTGCAGCTTGAGTTCCGGTGGATGGACCCCCTCTCTACATGTCAACAATCACACGAATTTTGTTTGACTAGTTTCTTAGTCTTGTCGAATACTAGGAATCGGTGACCCAGGTATTACGTGAGTGGTTTGCCCCCGAGTTTAGTGCCTGGGCCCACGGGGCGGTGCCGGAGTTCCCCCCGGAGTTCCCTTTGCACAAGGGGCCCGCGCGAATGCAGCGATAATGCCTCCGTGTTTATCCCGTGTTTGCCTCTTTGTTTGTCGGGGCGTGTTTTTTATTTCCCTCACCCCCTCCTCCTCCTCCTCGTTCTCGTTACCCGCCATTTCCCCCTGCGGGGCTTCCCCGTAAATGTGCCGGACCCATTGTTTACGCTTTCACCCGGAGGCATTTTTCAAATGGGAACCCCTGTGGCCGAGTGGGAGCAGTGTGACGCCCCCCCCCCCCCCCCATCCGCACCCACTCGCACCCCCCAAACCCCCACCCCTCTGCTAAGACTTACAAGTACGGTGCGGTGCGCGTTAGTACTGAAAAATGGAGCGCGAGGGCTGTGCCGGCTCTGCCGCCCGGCGACCTCTCCAGCCGCACTGGTCGTAACCCTCTACCGTCACTCCTCTCATTGTATCTGCAACCTGGCATGCACACGCTCACCAAAATTCTCGCATGGGCTACGGCATTTTTATTCCAGCTAAAGCTAGATAACGTATCCGATGAAAGTACAAAAGACGAAGTTTCACCCAGGGAATTTTCGATGAGTAGTAAGAGATGTCCGCTCACCCGCCGCCATATTGAATACCCCCAATACGTCGTTTCTGATTCGCTGAACCTAACCTTGCAAACGCAAACGCAAACTAATTCATGAATTAGTTTGTTTATGTTACAAAATAAAAAGTATGAAAATATTTTTAAACAAGGTTTGTACTTAGATGGCAGCAGGATCCAAGATGGCGGCGCGAGACGTGGGGTGGATCTTACTACTACGTCGGTTGGCATAGTTTGTGACTCGTTGGATTTCGACGAGGTCGTAGTGGTCGTGTTAAATGAGATGTCTGGTCAGTCAGAATCCTGCAGGACCTTCCGTCTGAACCCTGAGAGAACCTCTACGACCTTCTAGGGCAAACCCTCCTGGACCTTCAGGCCGTGAATGGACCGGAGACAAAGGGATTGGGGCGAGGACTGCGAGGACGAAGGACGCAGGCGGCAGATTTATGACAAGGCCGAGGAGGTTCCCGCGTTATTCAAAGGAAATGAAAAGCGAAATCGAAGACAGCGAAAGGGAAAAAAAGCGTGTGTAAGCCAAAGTGAAGTGGCAAGGAAAATACGTCGGATTTTTTTCTGCTCGGCTGGAAAGGAAGAGAGAAAGAGTAATAAGTTTGGTCGGTCCGTTCCAGTACGACTCGCTCGGGGCGCAGTCTGATTGGGCATGTTGAGTCGGCTTCAAAGGACGCGTGGGCATGGTCAGCCCGAAGGGAGGCCCGAATGGAGAACAAAGGGGCAACATGAATTGGACTCAATTGCCGTTCCTCTTTGTTTCAGGTACGTTCGGGGCGAGAGACTCGGTCGAAAGGCGGTACTTGTGCGTAAGTCTTTATGAGTGATTCAGCAAAGGGGCGCCTGTTTGACTTAGTGTCAGCGGTCTGAAAAAAAGAAAAGAAATTCAGCAGAGAAAAATCAATCAAGACAGCTCAAAATTTTGATCTGCAATTTTGAAAAAGGGTATAACCTCGAGTACGTTAAACAAAAACCAAGAAATTTAGAAGAAGATGAATATTCCAGGAAATTAATTCAGGAGCCGGTCGTCCCCTTTCTTCCCATGCTGTCACTGGAGCTAATTTAACCTTGAAAACTCCGAGTCTTTTAATCTTCTGCCGCTGCCTCCTTACCCGGGCGACCCCACAGTCGAGTGAGGTCGGCCTCCTGGCATCGCGGCGGGGAATCGCCTTGTTTTGACGCCACCAACCAAGCGTGGGGGCCTCGGGCCTGGCCCTTGGCCTGGCCCGCGCGCTATCCGCCGATCTAGATAAAAGTCGCGTCGCCCTTTTCTTTGCGTCGTCTTTGCATCCGGCGATGTTCCGCTCTGCTTCCTCGTGGTTCCGCGTGCTTTCTCGTGCTGTCGCGAGCTTTCTCGTGCTTCCCTCGCGCTTTCTCGTGCTTCCCTCGTGGTTTCGCGTGCTTCCCTCGTGCTCCGTCGTGCTTTCTCCTGTTTCCTCCAGTTTCCCTCGTGCTCTCTCGATTCCTCGAGCTTCGGCGTCCACCCTCGTCCGCCACACCGGAAACTCGCGAGGACGGCCCTCACTTCCGGTCGCCACTTCTGGCGCGCGGTGCATCCCCGACTCATTGAATTGTTTCCGAGCGAAGGCAGGCAGGGCAGGCAGGGCAGGCAGGGCAGGCAGGCTAGGCCAGGGCGGGCTGCTTTCCAGGGAAGTTAGCGGGTGCAGCTGGTGCGGCGCGCAGCCGATGCGGCGCTTCGCAAATGGAGTCCCCTCCATCTTGGCCCCGCCTGCTCTCAGTCGTCTCTCTCGCACCCCAGCGGGCCGCCCCACGAGTGTGAGAGAGACGGCACGACGAAGGGCTCGAGCCGCGGAGTGAGCGCGGCGGTGGCAAATACGGCCTCTCACTCACCGCGCGCCTAGAAGGTAGACTTTGGCGGGCAAGTATGAAGCCGCGCTCGGAGCCCTGAAATCCGGACAGCAGGCCGATTCCGAGAGTCGTCTTCGTCGCTCTGTCTCTCTCGCACCTATAGGTGACGGCCCATCAGTGCGAGAGAGACAGAGCGACGATTCTCGGAATCAGTATGCAGGGCTCGACAGAATTGTGTTAGCGGGTGGAGGGAAACCAACCATCGACGTCCATGGAAAACCTCGACCAATCACAGGCCTCCACCTCCCACGAGTGTGGGCGCAACGACTCTCGGAAACAGTCTGCAGACAGCGTGTACACTGCGAGCCGCGCCATGGCGGTGCCGTGCCACACCCACGCGGTGAGCGAGTCTCATAAGCACGCGGCCGTGTGTCCGTCGGTGTGTGCGCCGTGCACACAGCCGCCCCGCTTTTGCAGTGTAGAAGCTGTCTGGCAGACGGAGCCTCCGGGGGTAGACGGCCCCGTCGCCGTGTGTGTAGGCTGCGCCACTGCGGGCGCCCACAGGCCGCGTCGCTCCGTCTCACTCGCGCTCGGGGGGCGTGCCGTAGAGAGAGACAGACTGCCGCCTCCCCGAAGAAGGGCGGGCTGGTCGCATTTGCATGTCTATTGCGCAAACTTGACCGGCCAGTGCGGCATCCAATGCACCGCCATGCCCTGGCACCGCCCTGGCACCGCCATGCCACCGCCCTGCGCCAAACTGGTCGGAAAATGGGAAAACGGGCCGTTGCTTTCCCGAGCCGGGTGAGCCGACTTGTCGTGCTCCAGCTGGAAGGCTGGAAGGCTGGAAGGCTGAAAGGTTGGGGGCTGGAGGGCTGGAAGGTTAGGGGCTGGAGGGCTGGAAGGTTAGGGGCTGGAGGGCTGGAGGGCTGGAGGGCTAGAAGGTTAGGGACTGGAGGGCTAGAAGGTTAGGGGCTGGAGGGCTAGAAGGTTAGGGGCTGGAGGGCTAGAAGGTTAGGGGCTGGAGGGCTGGAGGGCTAGAAGGTTAGGGGCTGGAGGGCTGGAAGGTTAGGGGCTGGAGGGCTAGAAGGTTAGGGGCTGGAGGGCTGGAGGGCTAGAAGGTTAGGGGCTGGAGGGCTGGAGGGCTGGAGGGCTAGAAGGTTAGGGGCTGGAGGGCTAGAAGGTTAGGGGCTGGAGGGCTAGCAGGTTAGGGGCTGGAGGGATGGAGGGCTAGAAGGTTAGGGGCTGGAGGGCTGGAGGGCTGGAGGGCTGGAGGGCTGGAGGGCTGGAGGGATGGAGGGCTAGAAGGTTAGGGGCTGGAGGGCTGGAGGGCTGGCAGGCTGGAAGGCTGTAAGGCTGGTAGGCTAGAAGGCTGGAAGGCAGCAAAACTGGAAGGCTGGAAGGCTGGTGACTGGGAGGCAATGTTGCTGACAACCATTTTGCGCTCGAAAGAAAAACGGCACGGCTCTCCGGCTGCAAGCTTCGGCGCGCAATATTGACAGTTTTTTTTTTCGTCGTGTCATGCACTGGTTTACGCCGAGACGGACAAAGCACTGCCGCTACCGGCCTAGTGCAACGCGCGCGCGCCGAGCCGCGGCTCGGTGTCCTTGCCGGTGTGTGTGTTTGTGTGTGTGTGTAGGTGTGTGTGTGTGTGGACTGTTGTGGGGCTGCAGTAAGCATGTATGCAGTCGGGGCGGGGGAGGTGCTGCTGTCTGTGGAGGGTCTTCTCGAGTTTAATGTTGGTCGCGCGGCCCCCAAACAACCCCCTCCCTCTCCCGCCCCTCGCTGCCACGGTGACAAGGCGGGGGGGGGGGGGTGAAAAAGAGACGGGGTGAGAGGAGGGTGTTTCAGGTCTCGACGTCTGTCTGACCCGGCCAGAGGTAACCCTCGTGGCCAGGGGCAGGTCGCGGCGATGACGCGTTCACACACACACCACACACACACACACACGTAAATTTAGACGCGTAGTGTATATATATGGCCCGCCGGCGGGCCCAATTTAGAGTGGAGTCGCGGAGGCGGCAACGTGGCAGAGGAAGCGCCATCCGCCTGGAATGAGCATATCCAATAAAAAGGACGAAAGAAAAGGAAACAAAAAAAAATAAAGTAATAAAAAAGTCAGAGGTAACGGCGAATCGGAACGACGGCCTGAGGCGACGTGACTCCTCTGACAGTACCTGTGCGCTTCTCGTCTGCGCACTGTTAAATATTTTCGAACGTGGCAGCGAGGTCGCTACCGACCACTTTTGTTTCCTTTACTTCCCTTTTCGCTTTGCCGCGAACGATCCGTCTTCGTCGTCGATTGGATAAGCCGATGCCGGAAACGGTCGGCCGCAGCCGGGACTCGAACCCGCGGCCTGGCGGAGCGGCGGCAGCGGTGCTCGGCAGCCCAGCCAGGCCAGCCACGGCCCGCCTCAATTAGGACTCGTTAGTTTTCGTATCAATGCGCCAATCAGGGACCGTCGATCCACATCGAGCCAACTCGGTGGTGCCCCCACCCACCCCCTTCCAATTGGCGCCCGTGCCCCCCCCTCCCCCCCACGGGCTGCGCCTGAACACACCGCGCACCTTCCTACACTGATTCAAAGAGCTGTCTCCCTCGCACCTGTACGGGACGCCCCAGGAGTGCGAGAGGGGCAGAGCGACGTAAACGACTCTCGCAGTCAGTCTGCTGCCCGCCGCTGCTGACTGACGGAGACGGCTGACGGCCGGCCGGCGGTGGCGGTTCGGGCGCGGCCGATCCGGAGGGGGAGGGGGAGGGGGTGGGGGTATTAGGGGGCAGGGTGCGTCGCGCTACTAGCGCCGGGCCGTAACTTGGACCAACTATCGTAAACTTGGAGCAGGGAGCGTGGAGGGGGGAAGGGGGGCCGGCGCGGGTTGCTCTAAACTTGGTGACAATTCTGAAGACGACATTGTTTCGGCCTGCGTTTTGTACGGTGCGGTACCCTCGGCAAAAACCCTCCATCCCCCCCCCCTCTCCTCTCTCTCTCTCTCTCTCTCTCTCTCTCGGCGCAGCAGCAGTGTTCCGAGAGGGCGACAGCAAAACACTTGTTGTAGTGAACTTGGGCAAGGTTGTTAATTACGTCGCGAGTGGGTTGCACGCGGCGCGGGACGCGGCGGGACGACGCGGGGCCCGGAGCGAGGCTAGCGGGGCTAGCGGCCAGCCAGCGGGACCGGAAGGGGAGGCCGGAAGTCCACCGCGACCTTGGCGCCGCGTTTTTCGCGGCACCGCTGCCAACTGCGTGGAGCTTGACCGCACGTCTTGGCTAGCCCTTTCCCGCGGAAGAGAACCCCGTGGACCAACTTAGCAACAACTTGTAAAACGGGCAAAAATGAGTTAAACCTGGAGGAGGTGCTGGGGCTTTGGCGGTCTCGGCGCAGCAGGCTGAGTCGTTCCCGTTGCTCTGTCTCTCTCGCACCCATACAGGACGCCCTGAGAGTGCGAGGGAGGCAGAGCGACGTCATCGACTCCATGCTGGGCGATTCCGGAACGCGTGCCTTGTCGTTGGTTCTACGGGACTCCCGGACTCGGGGACGCCGGGACTCGGGCCCGGGCGATGACGTTTAGTTGAAGCACTTAATGAGGCCCCCGCCCGACGGCCCGGGCCTCCATCAAGAAGCGGCCAGTTTCCAACTCGTTACCGCTCTTCAGCTGGCCGCCTCCAGCCCGCCTCGCGTCTCGTCGCCGTCCCGCGCACAACTGATCGCAGCATCCGTCTCAACCGACAAAAGCAAAAGATCCAGGTTAAAGGAGTGACAATAAGTTTTTTTGCCTGTTTTTTTTTCTGACGGTGTGGTTTTTACGAATATTAATCATCTGCCCGATGATTATTTTCAACCCAAATTCGCTACTCCGGGCCATCTCTCCGTTTGGCTGTTGATGTGTGTGTGTGTGTGTGTGTGTGTGTGTTGCTTGTGTGTGTGTCCGGACGTGATAAGTCGCATATGCCGTTTTGCACCTCCCCTGTGTGAGTATATGTTTGTGTGTGCGTGTGTGTGTGAGTGAGTGTGTCCCATAGCCATACCGGCCCGGGGGTGCATGGTAATAACATCCTCTGTGTGCGGCACTACAAAAGACTGCTTCCCTTTCTCTCTCTCTCCCTCCCACCCTGCACGGCCCCAGGGCAGCCCGAAAAAGGAAGAGGTCCTTTTGGCGCGTTCCTTCAGCCTAGGCCTGCTTTATCACGGCTCGTCAGGCCCACTGGGGTGGGTGGCGCCCTCCTGGAGTCCTAGAGTCCTGGATTCCTGGATTCCTGGAGTCCTGGAGTCCTGGCGTCCTGGAGTCCTTGAGTCCTGGAGTCCTTGAGTCCTGGAGTCCTGGATTCCTGGAGTTCTGGAGTCCTGGGTCCTGGACTTCTAGAGTCCTGGATTCCTGGAGTACTGGATTCCTGGAGTACTGGATTCCTAGCGTACTGGATTCCTGGCGTCAGTGCGAGAGAGACAGAGCTCGCTGCTTCGCACTTCCACGACTCCTTTAAGGGGGTGGGGTGGACTCCTCCCCCCTCCACCGCGGCACCTGTCCCGGGAGTGAGGTTAAGCCCTGGAGGAAGGCACGGGGTCAGCGGAAATCCTGGACACAGTCCCACGACACCAGTAGGCCGCTCTCTCTCTCTCTCTCTCTCTCTCTCTCTCTCTCTCTCTCTCTCTCTCTCTCTCTCTCTCACACACACACACACACACACACACAACACCGAGGGTTGTACACATGGAGTACACACACTAGTACGCTCGCGACGTACACGCGCGCGAACACGCGCTTGTCGTGTACACTGTATACACGCCGCCTCGTGACGCACGTTGGGCCGGCCAGTGCGTTACGCGCACGCGCAGCGCCACCGCAATTTTATCTTTTATTTAAATAAACTCCCCTCTTCTTGTTTTTCCCCTGAAAAAAAGAAAAGAGAGGCCAAATTGTGTTGTTATTTTTTTTCTTTTCGGTCCTGGATTTTCGCACCGCTTTGGCGACAGGGCGTGGTGCGTGTCGCGGCATCACAGATCAGCCGGTAAAAGGATTGCTTGTGTTCACTTTGCGGAGGACTGGCACTCTGTCTGTCTCTCTGTCTGTCTGTCTGTCTGTCTGTCTATCTGTCCGTCCGTTCGGCGTGTCGTGACGGAACGTGCTTGTCAGGCGCCGAGTGGAGTGAGTGTTCTCGAAGGTGATAGTAATTGAGTTTTCGGCTGGCAAAACTTGGCGGGGCTATACGCATCTCTCATTACGATCCCCCCACTACTTTAAGTGCTTCCAGTCCCTCCCGGCCCCTTCCAGGCCCCTTCCTGGCCCCTTCAGGCCCCTCCAGGGGGGAAGGGGCAGTCTGATAACGGCCCGAAGTAGTCTTTGGCATGGATAATCTTCGGGCCCAACTCCAGAAACAACAGATGGAGTGGCGTAGCGGGGCGGGGCGGAGCGTGGCGTGGCGTGGCGTGGGGGGGACTTTAAATTTCTCTCGGCCCATTATTCAGTTGGCGTCGAGCTTTTCAGTGTTCTCCTTTCGGTGCGCCGCTAAAAATATCTCTCGGTTCCGAATTTGAAAATTTTCGTTCTTTTGCGGTTTAGGTGTAAAAAAACTGAAACCACCGGCTACGCTCACTAAGAATTTCATCTATACTTTTAATTCCGTCACAATCTTACTACGAATATGAACCAACTTTTAGTCAACCTTTTTCAGTTTTCCGCCGGTGTTGCGATATTTTTTGTTATTTTTTGAGGGGGTGAGGTAGTGCGGCGTGTATCTGCCCCGGACATGTTTCAGACGATCTGTGACTACTTGTCTTGCACGCTCGGCTGGCCCCTATTTTGTTTCAGCGGGAGCCGCAGCAAGGGTTTGGGGCGGGGCGGGGTGGGGCGGCGGGGTGGGGGTGGGGGGCCGCTCCGCCCACCACGCGCGTCGAATATAATAGTGCGGTCTTTTCTCGAGCGCGCTCGAAGCTCGAAATCACTCTGCTGGCCGCCTACATCACCATCACCATCCCCAGCACCAACCTCTGCCATCAGGCGGCTGGAATCAATCTTATCATGTGTCACCTAAACTGACAGCCGATCTGATCCCTCACTGAATTGGTCATGTCTGTTCTGGTTGACAGGGGGCGTGCCAGTGACGGCGGCGCTAGGGCCACCCCGCCCTGCCCCGCCCCGCCCCGCCCCGCCCTGCTGGCGTGCTTGGCTATTCTTTTGTCGAGGGCAAATGTAAAAAGCGGACGGGTCGATGCCGTGCAAATTCCCACTACTTATGGCAGTGGCGTCGCGCGGCAGGCTGCTTCCGAAAGGGGGTCGCTCTCTCTGTCTCTCTCGCACCCACGCGTCGTCCGTGTGGGTGCGAGAGAGAGAGAGAGAGGACGTGCCGATGACCTCATCCATCTTGGTCCCCAAACTTACGCGGCTATAATCAGGCGGCGACGGCACTACAAAGGGGGCCTCTTTTTTGGATGGGCGGGGGCAGGGGCGGTAAACCCTTACGCTGGACGGGAGATTTTCGGGGGGACACACACACACACACACTGACAGCAGTGACAGCGCGCAGGAACGGGCGAGCACCATACAAAAGGGGAATAACCGAAATTTTTTGATTAAAAAGGGGGATTTTTTGATATTGAAAAAAACAAATTTCGGGGTATTTTTTAAAAATTTTTCGAAAAGGGGGAAGAAAAGGCCCCCAAACCCCCCCCCCTGCGCGGCCCCCAAACCGGCCCATAAACATGGGTAAACCTCAGTTTTCTTCGGTGGTTTTTATACTTGCCAAAAAAAAATTTGGGTTTTTCGTAAAAAATTAACGAAGATAAGAATTTTCTATATTTTTAATTTCAAATTTTAAGAAATAAAAAGAACCCTTTTTTCTGGGTTTCGTTTTTTGTTTTTTTTTGATAATCCCGGGTTATGGGGAATTTTAACGTCGGAAATTGTTTCAGTGGCGGGATTTTTTTCAACCGAGAATTTCCCTGTAAAATAAAAGTGGGGTTTTTCCGGGGGTTTCAAATTTGTGGGTTTTAATTTGCAAATTTGGGCCTAGGCCGGTTTTTATTTTTCAAAATAAAGGATCGACCCCACAATTTCTGTCTTTTTGGGTTAAAGGGGGCTGCCTTTTGGACGGCGGGTGGGCCCCCCCGGTGCCCCCCCGCGCCCCGTTTCCATTCTTTTGTGAAAAAATTAAAAACGGGGGGTGTTTGCTGAAATTTTCCCCTTTAGGGAGTCTCCCCGGGGATCTTAAACCCCCGGTTTTTAAAGGTCCCCCAGAAAAGAGGCTCCGAAACCCCCCCAAACACCGGAAATAGGGGCCGGGGAAAAAACCCATCCGGGGGAAATTAGCTGGGGGGAAATTTTTGGGGGAAACAAAAACCAAAAATTCTGGGGAAACCCCACCATAAGTAATAAAAGCGGCGATTCGATTACCATGTTTAGTTCTTTTGAGGTGAGGTTGAAATCATTGTCGGAGTATTGCAACTTTCGAAAGTTGAGTTGAGTGGACGTGGGTTCAAATCCCGCGACCGCTACATTTACAGTGGCGTGCCGTGTTTGGACGCATTAATTACGACAACTTTGCATCGACCTATAAATCAGAGCGACTGGTCCGGACGGTGTGACGTCGTCGTCACCCTCGTAACTCATGTAACTCGCGGCACCGCGCGCACACTGCCAAACAGCGGGGACGAGTTTCTCTTTCGGCTCGCTTCTTCTGTGTGACACTCGGAAAGGAAAGAGCAGCGCATGGAAGTGTCCCCAGTCGATCGCCGGACCGAATCGATGTTGTAAAGAGGGCGCCGCACTGTGAAAAATCTTCGAGGAATCGAGTCGGAATACAGCGCGGGTGTCTGCTCCTCTGTAGACTGATTCCGAGAGTCGTTTTCGCGTCGGGGGGCTCTGTCTCTCTCGTTCCCACACTGGCGAGTGCGAGAGAGACAGAGCGACGAGAACGACTCACGGCATGAGTCTGCTGGGCGAGCCTCGCTTGGACGGCGGTGCGGACGGGCAGGTGTAGGTGGCTGGCCAGGACCTCGCGCCCAGGACCTCCTGCCCCGCGCGTAATCCCTCCGAGTTAGCACCGCAATATGATGCAAATTCATCATCACCGTTGATGCCCTCCAATATCGCGTGGGGCAGTGCCACCCACACCGGTACACTCGAAAAAAGAGGAGGGCTTTACCCCCGAAAAAAACTTTTAAACGGGGGGAACAGCCCCCGGGCGGGATTTTTGGGGATTCCCCGTGTGGGGGGGTCGGGGAAAAAGGGGAGGGAAAAAGGGGAAAAGAAGGGGGGAGAGAAGGGAAAAAAGGGTTTTGAGAGAGGAGAGAGAGAGAGAGACAGAGACAGAGAGAGAGCAGCCCCCTCTGCGTATGCAAGCTGGCCAACAGGAGCGGCAGTCTAGTGCAATGACTGGTGGGGGTTGTAAAGGCCGATGTGGTGGTGGTGGGGGGGGGGGATAATGGTAATGTGGGGATTGTTGGGCGGGAAGGGTGCGTCAAGGCGCAACGCTTTGGCAGTGTGATGGCATGGCGTAGTGGTTGCGGCCGGCCAGCAGGCTGCTGCTGCACTGTGTCTGCGGCGCTCGGCGCGCGAAAAAAAGAGAGTCGCCTCGGTTTGTTTCGAACCCGCCGCGACCAGACGGCGGTTGCGGGAATCAACTTTTGTATCACACGGAAAATCGGACCGGACGTCGCGCGAAATAGAACAGCAGCGATACGCAAAACTGATGAACTTTTTGTCGGGCTTTAGGAGAATGTTAGCGCGCAAGTCGATAGGGCAAACATGGTTCAGTGTTTGGCGCTGGCCGCTCTTGCCGCGCGCGCCGCGCTAGCCACATGGCGCCGTAGACATCGGTCCTGCATCGACGGCTCAGGGCCAGCGGGCGGGGAGGGGGGAGGGGGGAGGTGCCCTCGTCACAACTCAGACGGGCCGAAACGAAACCAAAACGATCCTGAACCGGTACTCCACGGACACAGTCGGACGTAGCCGCTACGCGCGCACCTACACACACACACACACACACACACACACACACGACTCACACTTGCACACTCACATTGTGCACAGAGAGATTTATCGCTTTTAATAATAGACGAACTTGCCTTCCCATCCCACCAGATGGCGCTCGTGTGTGCGGTCTGCATGCGAGTGTGTGTGTGTGCCCCCCCCCCCCTTTTTCCGAGCGCATGCAGGATAGGGCAGGGCAGGGTCAAGCCGGGCCCACATGAATAAATATCGTACGCAGTGTCGTGGCCGTGACCCCCTCCCTGGACGGCCGGCCGGTCCGGACGTCGTGCCAATGAGTGCGAGAGAGACAGAGAGAGAGAGGCGCATCCCCCAGTCTGCTATTTGTTTTGGCGCTGCGATCGCGGCATCGCGGCGTGGCGGCTCGCCGTGAGACAACGGTAAACTCGCCGTGCAGTGTTTACTAACTGCTTACTATTGTTTACCGAGTTGCTAATACATGTGGCGGTTTCGGCCCTCTCTCTCTCTCTCTCTCTCTCTCCTCTCTCTCGTTCTCTCTCACTCTGTGTGTGGGTGTGGGGGTTGTGTGTGGGGGGGGGGCGGGGGGGGGGGGCGCGCGCGCGCGTGTTCGCGTGTGAGTGAGTGGCAGCGCGGAGGGCCGGTGGTCTGCGGCTCGTCGCGGTGACTGCGAGGGAAGCGTTGCGCCTTCACCTGCCGATTGGCAAAATGCAGTGCAGTGGCACTCGGAA
>NW_023144622.1:7456496-7643738 GCF_012932325.1 Thrips palmi
GTCTGCCCAGGCGGCGGCGGCTTGGCCGGATCGGCGCGCCAAGGCAGGCGTCGGATCCCTCCCCCTTCCGAGTTTCACAAAGTTGGCGTGAAATTCTTCTCAAGAAGTGTTAGGGTATTTGAACAAAAGTTTCGTGAAGCTGAGAGTTTATTAAGCTTAAAAACAATAAAAAAAATCAAGTGTAGAAAATTTTAAGTCGGTAAAATTTGAGACCTACAAAATTTTAAGTTTGAATTTAAAAAAAAAAAACGCCTTTTTTTTGCATTTTAGCTGTGAGCCGCATACTAGTACTTTATTTGTGATCGGCGTGTAACGCAAGCGGAGCCTCATGCGGTGTGTCACACACTCGGCCGCGCCTGTCGCATTATTGGCCATCCGAAAACATGAAGGCCCGGGGCTGTGATTGTTACTACGTGATGCTTGCCCGGCACGCCTCGCCGTCCTCGCCTACGGCATCGACTCCCCCCGGCACCACTCCCTCCCCCCTCCCCTTTTGCATTGAATGAGCAAATATCGGCGGTGATAACAGTGGAGTGGTCAGTGGGGGTGGGGCTCCAATGACATGCATCGGATCGCGTACAAGTGGCTGGGATGGAGAGAGAGCGGGCCAATCATTGAGCTTTGTCGGACACGCCGATTCGGCCTTTCGTTTTCCCGGGTTTAAAAAAAATGGCGGGAAGCTTTCCCCTGTGATTTTCACGTAAATGAATTCGTTAGAAGCAAAACGTCAGAAACGCGTGGCTGCGGTTTGGAGAATGGAATGTCCCTGGTGGCTGTGGCTCTTTTGAAACTCGATGGCTTGCCGCATGACTCACACACATTCTTAGATCTCTGTGTCTTACTCTACCTGTTTTTCATGTAGTTTGATTCAGCACTAGTCTGTGACCGGCCTTCTCGAGAATGTTTTCGTCATCTCCCTGTTGTTTCTGCAGTGTCTCTCCTGGACAGCATGCATCTTCGATCGGCGGTGTTGTTTTTTTATGTTTCTTTGTTGAAAAATAGACTTAATCTAATATTAACAATAATTCTTTATCGTACTGTCGAGGGGCAAGGTATAACAGGCAGTCTGGTCGTCCTGATAGAGAGAGACAGAGAACTCGGGGCCGGGCCGCGAGGGACCGCGGTGGGTCCGGCAGTGGTCCTTCGTTTGGTCAGCAGTAAACGTCTTTCGGTCAACCTCCGTCCGACCTAGCCTCGCCGCGGGGCCTTCGTCCACCTTGTTTATGGGCAGTGGTAGCCCGGAATAAATTCCGCGAGTCACAAGAGTGGTCTCACGATGTCGTGGAGTAATAAAGCCAAAAGTCACCCCATGTTCAGCTCAGAAAAATTGACGACGACCACAAACCAGTCATTCTGTGTCACTGGATTATTCAAAAGGCGTTGCACAACAGTTTGCAAGATCTGAGGGTCTCCTCTGCGGTCGCGCCACGCGGGTACCGACTGGTCTGGTCCGAGATCTCTCTCTTGATCTGTGTGTGTGTGTGTGTCAGTTGCCGAGGTGGCCGGGGCGCCCTCGACGGGACGAAAAAAGCACCCGGACTCGACATGGGGCCCTGCGCCAGGAGCCCTGCTGAAGGGCCCCGCGGTGCCCCACGACCAGCCCCAGGGAGGGCCCAGGGCGGCAAGGGCCCGGCAAGGGCCCACCAAGGGCCCCGCGAACGACGGGGCCGCCCCGAACCACACCGTAAGCAGACGGCCCACACACATCCATCTAGCACTCCTAGAACGGACTTAGGACAGCCCCGATAGGCCTAGGCCGCCGTCCTGCCGCATGCGTGGACACTTTTGTTTCCTTTCTTTACTTTTCGCTTGGAAAGTTGATGGCGGAATGTGTGAACGCAGTGCAGAGGTCCAGATAAAAATGAAACACGTCACACATTTTGATTCTTTTTTGTTTTAAATTCACTCCTTTATTCCTTTACTTACTCGCTTGACTCTCTAGGTGGGAAACGGCAGTGTGCTTTGCTTCAGAATGTCGTAAAATTTCAAACTGCATGCGGAAATTTCCCGGACAATTGATCATTTCGTTCTGCCCGCTAGGACGGGAGCCTCTCTTTTACAGTGTTGGTGACTAGGAGAAGCTTGTCTCTGTGTTGGTGGCAGCATGGCATGCCGGCCCTGTAAGATAGAACGGGCTCGTGGCGGGAATTTTTTTTTCTTTGAAATGACTGTAGTAGAGCTTCCTTCCTTCATGTTTCTGTTCGAGGCATTATACCGTTGCTTCCAGACTTTTCCAGACTGACTGTCCTCCCTGCATGTGGCCGTGGATGTATGTCTCTTAGCCGTAGCTGTGTTGCTTTCTCGTAGTTTCCGCAGTGTCCGACGTGTTCTTGTTGTCTGTAGTGACTGCACCCACGGTAAGTTTTCTGGTCACTCTAGGCGGTTCACGACACCCGGCTGCGAAGGGCGGCGCTTCAAAATCAATTTGAGATGCGTTTCGGCTCCGAATTTATACGCGAGCGGGTTGGAGCGACAGCGCACTGTACGAAGTCCACGGCCCGAGTTTCGCCAACTCCGGAACGGGAAAGGTGGGGTCATCTCGCTTCGAACGGCCCGCGGTGACAAATCGGGGACGGGGTTGGCGCGCAGCGCCGCACAGTGGATTTGCCAAAAGACTGGTGGAGGCGGCCAAAATTGTAGACGCGTTTTGAGCTCCAGAGTCGCTAAACAGGACTCGAATCGAGCTTGTGACCCCATCAATGGATTCCTCGATCGGAGAGCAATCCATTGGTGGGGTCACATGTTCGGTTCGAGTCCCATTTAGCGACTCCAGAGCTCAAAACGCGTCTTTGGCCGCCGCCACCGGTCCTCTAGCCCACTGTACGCCGTCAGACCGTTACAACACACCTCACGTCCAACTCGAATACGGATTCTTTCTTATTGCGCGAGAGTGGAGGAGCCAGGGCCTGGCAGGGCCTGGCAGGCCGGTCGGGGATGGGGCGGCCAAAGTTACAGCATTATCGGAGGGCTGCGCTGCGCAAGTTTTGTCCAACGGTACCGCAGCGGATATGTGTACTTGCTCGTAGGGAAAGTCAACAGTGATCAAGCGAACCCTTTTCTATTCCTTGCGCGTGTGTGTGTGAGTGTGTGATGTGTCGATGTGTGAGTGTGCGAGAGGGCCCGCCCGTCGTCGGACTGTCTGAGTGCCGCCCGTTCCTCCAGCACCCATCGCCAAGGAAACTACACCACAGAAAGGAATGCTGTGTACACTGCAGTTGCCAAATGCCAGAGAGAGAGAGAGAGAGAGAGAGAGAGAGAGAGAGAGAGAGAGAGAGAGAGAGAGAGAGAGAGAGAGAGAAGCAACCCCTTTGGCTTTGGTTCTTTCCCTCTGCAGACGCAGGAAAAAATGGTTCTTACCTGTTTAGCTTATAGAGTGTCCCTGTCCGTCTGCGCGGCACATTCACCCCGTGCGTGTGTGGTGTGTGTGTGTGTGTGTGTGTGTGTGGTGTGTGTGTGTGTGTGAGAGAGAGAGAGTGAGTGCGAGTGCGAGTGCGCGCAAAGACGCGTTCCCGTGGGCAAGTCTCTATACATGGATTGTTTGTACACATGCACAAGCTGGGACAACCATAAAAACAGAAAAGAGTATTCATATTTTTTCCCTTTTTTCACGCTTGGTAAACTAATACTGTATTCGTGAGAATGAAAGAGCCGCTTGGCAGTGCAGTCGCTCCTACTCGATACCACCAACTGTTGCGACGGAGCGATAACTGTCACACAGTGCCGCGGGCGTGCCTACACCGGTAGAGATGTCCCCGCCCAGATTGGAGGCACCCAGCGAGGCCCACTCAAAAGTGGCGATCGGTCCAGCTCAAATTCGAGGGCTAGTCAGCAAGCCGATGCGTTTCGCTGAACGGCGGAGGAGGCAGGCTTTCGCTCGCTCACGCCCCTCGCCGCGCCACCCTTCATCACTCCACCGGGAGTGCCTGCTCGTTTCCCGTTGGAGCACACTGTAGTGCAGCGCGGAATGTATGGGGAACGTCGTTTTCTGCAACTTTTTCTGCTTCGGGAAAGCGCGAAGTTTATCCCGGGGGATCGTGGTGGTGGTGGTGGTGGTGGTGGTGGTGGTGGTGGTGGTGGTGGTGGTGGTGGTGGTGGTGGTGGTGGTGGTGGTGATTCCGCGATAGTCTGTCCTTCATTCAACAAGCGGGGGCGGGGCGGGGCGTGGGCGTCGGCCGGGCGTGTGCCGCAGTGCGACAGGGAAGCTCACATCGCCAACTGGACACTCAACTTGCCGAGGCCTTCCGCGACGTAAAGCAGTCCAGCCCCGTGCGAGTGAGAGGCCTCTACCAGTGGGGCCCCGCCAGAGAGGCCTCTACCAGTGGGGCCCCGCCAGAGAGGCCTCTACCAGTGGGGCCCCGCCAGAGAGGCCTCTACCAGTGGGGCCTCGTTGGAAAGGCCTCGCCAGAGGCACAGCGCGGCGCCCCGGCCACAGCCAACGCCCACAGCACGACCATGCGCGCCTCCCCGTGAAATAGCCAGCAAAAATGAGCGTCTACAAGACCACCATCCCGTGAAGCATCTTGGCCGAGGCTCCCCCCACCCACCCCACCGCGCGGCTGCCCCGCCCCGCCCCGCCCTGCATACCGTAGATAGTTTGTCAAAATGGGTGCTGTTATAGAGGCGGGGTGGGGTGGGGGCGTCGCAAAATAAGAAGCACATAGCAAACTGTAATGGAGTGCTTGCAGTATCGGCCCTATTCAACGTGGGGTGGGGCTTGTCCTTGGCAGAGGCCGTGCCGTGCCGAGCCGTGCCGAGCCGTGCCCCGGCTACCCGCCCCGCTCCGGTTCCGATGCGGTCGGGGTCATCAAAATGGAGGCACTTGATTGGTGGAGACTGGCCGGGCCGCCTGGCTCTGTTTGGCGGGCCTCCAGGCCCATGGCCGCCACGCCACGCCATGGCCGCCCATGGCACGCCACTGTCAGAGAGCGCTCCGTTTTGCAGCGGCCGCTTCGCGAACCGTTGGTGTCGTCTGCTGGGATTCGCGCCGGTAGCGTTTGAGGCAACCGCGAGCGATTGCGAAGGGAAGGGCCTCGGGCTGGAACGAGTGTCGGCTGGCAGTGGGGCAGCGCGACAAGGCCGTGGGGAGTCCCGCGGAGACGACGCGGAGAGCGAAGGGGGTACCTTGGCTTCGCGGCTTCGCCTTGGCAGCCCCCGGGTCGCGGAAGGCTGCGTGCGGGGACGCGGGCTGCGACGCACAGTGGGCCAGAAGGCCGGCGCAGGCGGCCGAAACCGCTGACGCGTTTTGAGGCCCAAAGTCGCTAAATAGGACTCGAACCGAACGTGTGACCCCACCAATGGATTCCTCGTTCGGAGAGCAAGCCGTTGATGGGGTCACACGTTCGGTTCGAGTCCCATTTAGCGACTCTGGAGCTCGAAACGCTTCTGGGGTTTCGGCCGCCTGCGCCGGTCTTCTGGCCCACTGTGCGCTGCGCCCTGGCAGCCAGACTCCAGCGCTAGATCCCGACACCATCTGACACAGTATGGGCGCGGCGCGGCGCGGCCGCCCCAGGACCCTTGCCAAAGCCTTGAGGGGCCGCTACTGCTGGGTGCAGGACTGCGGGCTGACTCCGCACAGCGCGCTCTCGCTGTCTCTGTCGCACTCACGGGGCGAGCCGCGTCGGTGCGAGAGAGACAGCGAGGAATCAGTCTGCTGGGCACCAAAGGCAGCCCAAGGCGCCACTGGGTCATGGCGGGGAGCGATACACGCGGTGACGCGCGGGCCGTCCGGAAACTCTTTTACATCCCTGGTCGTCATGGCAACCGGACTCCGCCGCGGGGACTCCTTGGTGCGTACGAGGAAAAATACGCAGCGGCGAGTATTCGAATCCGCGTCCTTCAGGCGCGCCGCATGGAACCGGATTCGGGGCGGTTTATACAAGTTTGGAAGCTGTGACCTCCACCTCCGCCGATGAGTGACCTTGAAAACTTGCCAAAGGTTATCCCCTCTCTCTGTTCTTTCTCTGTCTCTCTGGCGCGCGCCTCCTCCAGTTAGTTTTTCTTTCAGGTACCAACGTCGAGCGCGAACACGCGTTACTGGCCGTTGCATGCCTGTCAGCTTCATGCATCATGATGATGCATATTTTGTTTATTTTTTCGTCCCATTCTGTGCCGCGCAATTTTTTTTTCTCGTTTAGTTGCTTTTGTCTGTGTTCTTCTTTTCACCTCGAAACTGTGTTTATGTCTCCCCAGTGTGTGATGAATGGATTTTGAGTTGACGGAAAGGCTGTCTGCCTGAGGGGAGGATGGTTCTGAGTAATAGGAGTTGACATAAAATATAATTCACGAGTGAATAGCCTGAAATGTTTCATAAAACCGGTGACGGAAGTGCTCAAGTCTTTCTGCCGTTAATGATGTGTGCGTTTTCTTTTTTCGCAGAGCATCCCATTCCTCGCCACGAGCCCCGGGAAGGACCGAGTAGTGCTGGTGTACAGCGACAAGATAGAAGTTAGAGCTAAGGTAAGGCGGATCTGGAGATAAGTGCTAAGATGCATCAATGCCACGGCGGTTCCATTAGTCCGCTGAACCCCGGCAGTCGAGGGGATGGGTGGCGAACTGGGGGTGGGTTGTTAAATTAGTGGCCTATCCCCCAGGTGCTTCAGGGGGTGGGTTGTAAAATGGGTTGCCTACGCTGAAGGCGCTTCAAGAGGTTGGTAGTCAAATGGGTTGCCTACGTTGCAGGCGCTCCAAGGGGGTTGGAAGTCAAATGGGTTGCCTACGCTGCAGGCGCTTCAAGGGGTTGTTGTCAAATGGGCTGCCTACACTACAGGCGCTTCAGAGGGTTTGTTGTCCAATAGGCTGCCTACACTACAGGCGCTTCAGAGGGTTTGTTGTCCAATGGGCTGCCTACACTACAGGCGCTTCTGAGGGCATGTTGTCAAATGAGTTGCCTTCACTACAGGCGCTTCAGGGGTTGGCTGTAAAATGGGTTGCCTACGCCGCAGGCGCTTCGCGAAGGGTTAGCCACTGAGCCTTCTCGGCCTGCCCCATCATCCCCAGCGCAATAAGATCCACGCGTCGTTGCAAACAAACGTGATGTAATCACGGGGGCACCCTGCCGGCCCTGCGGAGCGACGGAGAGTCTCACCGTCATGCCCTGCAGTGTGACGGAGACCGCGATGGCACCTCCTTTCCGCGAGCTCGTTAGGCGGAAGATCAACTTCAGTGCTGTTTCACTGTTTCACCCCGGAAAAGCATCAATCATTTTCAGCGTGTCGGTGAGGGGGGGGGGGATTAGCCCGGCACAACAGTGTGACTCTGGAGAGCCGCTTGGAGTTCTCGTACCGCCACGGCGCACCACCGAAAGCATTTCGAGTCACGCCTGATAACGCTTTTAGGGGATCTGCAGTCATGCAGCAGTCATGCTGACTTGGTGTGTACTCAAGGGCCTTGTAAGAACCAGCCCACACATAATGGCCCTTTATATATGCCTGCGTCTATAAAAAGATAATGTGGTATACATTTCCGTAGACTTTTTCAGCGTGTAACCGTTCAAGCAGGAGTTCTCAAAAGAGAAACAGCCATTGGTGGTGGCAGAGAAAGATGAAAAGGCTCCAGCGTACTCGCAGCGCCAGAACCGTCTCCGGCTTGTGTTCGAATACCACGTGGGCGGGGTTGCATCGACGCGCAGCCCAGGGGGAACAGGTAGTCAAAATGGCGTGGACATGATGTGAAAATGAACCAAAGTCCTCCCAAATTGCCACGTCATCTGGAATACCCTTTCCCCCGGGTGCTTGCCGCACTGATCCAGAGACTCGTTTTTGTCACTCTGTCTCTCTCGCACCCACGCGGGACGCCCTGTGAGTGCGAGAGAGACTGCCCGAATGCCGCACTAACCGCCGCTTGTCCGCAGCACCCCGCCATCGAGCCGGCCCACGAGGAGGAGCTGGCGGACTCGGCGCTGCGGCTGCAGACGGCGCGCTCCCCGCTGGGCAGCGAGCCCCTCACGTCGCGGGCCTCGCTCAACGCACTGCACCAGCACGCCACCATCAACTCGTCCGGGTCCGCGTCGGTCGTCGTCAACCTGCCGTCGTCGTACGACGCGGCCTCGGAGCTGGACCAGCAGCCGCAGTCGCCGCCGGGCCAGGGCATGCACGCGGGCCCGTCCGGCGACCAGCGCGACCAGCACCAAGTGCGCATCTCCTCCTTATGAGGCGAGGGTGGGCACGAGGCGCCTGAGGAGGCGCAGGGGGCGCCCCAGGAGGGGACGCCCCAGGGGGGGACGCCCCAGGAGGGGACGCCCCAGCCGGTGCGTACCGTGCGCTGTCGCATGGTGGCCGGCACCTCGCCCCTCCGCAGCCCCCTGGCCCGCGGGGCGCGGCCCAGAGCCCCCGCAGGACCGCCCGCCGCGACGCGCTGACCACCAACAAGGAGAACGTAGTACTGGCCAGCTCGCCGCCGTCGACCCCCGTAGTCGGCCCCTGCCCCCTCTCTCTCGCACACCACTCGCTGTCGTGCTAGCGTGCCTCACTCCTCCGTCTCAAAACCCCCACTCCGAAAATGCCGCCACAAACAGTGCGTGAAGTAAACCCGCGGAGATCTGTCCTTCCAGTTCCTTGTCCCACTGCCTCCCAGTCCCTCCCGACTGGCTGCCACTGTGTTGGCTCGTCCCTTTGGCTCACGCGGAGGCTCGCCACGGCACGCCACGGCTCGTCAGATGGCTTCGAGAACGGGTGTCGCAGATTTTGGTTGGACCTATGGACTGCCAGCTCGAGATGCACGTTTCTTGTTTTAGACTTTTCTAGTGCGTTTGGCGCGCGGCGCTCCTGAGTCGAAGGCTTAGTTGTGATCGTGCATCTTCTAATGTTTAAGAACCATTCTTGACAAACTGATTTTTTAAAAACCAAAATCTCGCCCTTTCTTACTTTTTACTCTCTGTGATTTTAATAACTCTTGGTTGTAGACGAATTTTCTTCTTGTTATTGTTATTAGAGTGAATATTTTATGTCATGTAAATATTGTCCTTGTAAAGGAAATTCGTCCTTGCAAAGTGCTCTACTGAAATGGTGTGCCCAGTCTGCGGTGGCGGTCATGGCAATAATGAAAAGTGCAGGCAGGTGGAGAAAGGCTTTTGCTTAGCGCAGCCCGAGACCGTTGTATTATGTTGTAAGTTAGCCGTTTGACCCTTTGCGAAGAGAGTTTCGTAGATTGAGAAGTAGGTAAAGCTAGGATAGAGAACGGCTCGAGAGGCGCGACCGTGGAAAGCTGGCCGTCTGCGCGTTCCTCAATACGCTTCTATCCCTTCCACAAGTCTTCCATTTCGTACTGCCATCTTTGGACGCGGTACCAGCATTGCCGCCGCCACAGACTAGGCATAGCGTTAGGGGCCATCTGTCGAATGGATGTGTGTGTTTGTGCAGAGAGGGGGTCGGGGTTTTCATTCTCCAGTGGACTGTTTGGACAGCGACTCTGCTCGAGTCCAGCTGGAGTCAAGTGCACCGAAACGGCCTCTTTGGTGGGATGTCGCCACATATCAGTTTGGCAGTGGTAAAATCAAGACTCGGTCTAGTGAAGTGTTTCATGTGATAGTGTGAATTTCTCCTCTCAGCGTCTCGGGCTCGGGAAGCCCAGTGCCCAGTGCCCTCACCCTCACCTCTTCTTCTTCTTCCTCGTGCCTCTCTTGCCGGGGGTGGTCTCGGACGTTTTCATGCAAAGAACCCCCGTGAGACTGGACTTGGTCGCCGATAGGGCAGCAAACATTTTATCTCTTTTTTTTCCCCTAAAAAAGTCTTTTTACTCAGAAAAGAGGGATAGTGTATCTGAAAAGATTAGATTATTAATTGTGAATTGCATGGTTCCTTTTTTCGACTATATCTTTATTCCCCTGTTGTAGAACAGTTTTTACCCTACCAACCAAACGGTTAGAAACCGAAGCAAAGCACATTTAGTGTTGCTTCCCGAGAACTAAGAGACGAGTTGTTGTCTATGAACATTTAACAGTGGTGAACCAATTAAGCTACTGAATGGCCTAGGATACCAAATTGTAGGCTGCCAACCTGATCCCTTAAGGGCTCATTTAGGCCATTACTATGCGCCAGGGACGATCGAGTCGCGTTCAATGTGCAAGTTCACAAACGTTTAAATGTTCATGTTCATTCCAATTCAACCAACAAGTGTTTTATAAACCTGTTTTATCATATTTTTCAATGTCATAATTACTAACCTGTTTTATTTTAATTTAATTAAATTTCACACAAATGTGATAACAATGATTGATGAACGAACTGCAGCAGTGCATGAGTTTGCAAAAGGCGCATTTATGTTCCTCACTGTGCTGATTTTCATAGCATTTTTTGTCAATTTTCATTTCTCATTGTTATTTACAAACTTATTGTTTAAAAAGAGTTTCATTACCTTGCCCTTCGTCAATTCAAAAGCCAAATCCCTAGTGAGAATATAAGCCAAAATTGACATTCCGCCAAATCAAAAATTCGCTTGTGTGGTTTTTTTCTTCTTACATTTGTGTTCTGGCTTCTGAGGCAGAGCAATAATTTTTCTTAACACATTGTTTTGTCAGAGCAATATAAAGTTGTTTTTAAGTCATGCTCTGTACACACAATGCACTAGTGTTGAACAGGAGTGCTCTCTTGCAGCTCTGACGGCATGTGTTACTTTTCGTTCAAGCCAACTAGGTGCTTTTTTCGGTCTTACGTTTATGAAACTCAGAGCTCACCCAAAACTAATTAAATGTGATGAGTGCACGAAGAAGTATATTTTCCTGACTAAGGTCGTACTTAACAACAATCATTTTGTAAAATTTCACAAGCTTTGGCACTTACAAGTGCTGGGCTGTTTTATACTGTTGTTATTATCGTTAACGTCTTTTTTAAAAGAAAAGGGCGGTACATAACTTTTGTTGTATGTTGCTAAGATGTGATACACTTTACGAATCTCAGTCTTCGAAACTGCAATTTACTGTGGCCGCTTGCGTAGGTTGTCAACCTTTGCATTGAGAGCAAGAACACCACAAGAGCACGGTCCGCCAGTGCATGGCATTGTCTTAGAATTCCTCTTGACCAAACCTTCTTGCATAAATACTGTTGTTGGAATTGAAATGTACATTTTTCCAACTTGGCTATTGCAGTCCGAATTTACCCGTTGAGCAGGGCGATCACGTTGAGCAAGCTGAACTGGACGAATAACACGGACTACTGAGTGGATTTCTTCGCTTTCACGAATTTTGTACCTCCTGTAGTCTTTAATTGTGATATTATTTTAGCTTTAAAACTTTCGTGAGCGAAGATGATGATGATTGTGTATTTAGAAGGTTGATAATTACTGGTAGGGCGTAACTTAATGCAGTTAAGTTTGTACATAGTATTTTGATGTGACCTCTGGCTCTGATGGATGTAATCAAGTAAATACGATTATACATGTTGTAAGATAGTTTCTGCCCACGAGATTTTTACAATGTTCTGCATGGTTTACGGGTACTGCAAGGAAAGGTGGGTGGTACCAACTTTAAATATTGTTGTCCCTTTTGTGTGTTTCTAGTTTCTTTTCATCAAATTACAATGACTGCCGTTCTCTTACCTTTTCGTCAGATTGCCCGATTTCAAAGAATAAATGATGGCCTGATGCTGCAATTGTCAGAACATGAAACTGTTTTCAAAATTTGATGTGGCAAATTTATGCTCAAATATTTCTTTTTCGAAAAAGGCCGTTATGGTATCGCGGATAGAAGTGAACCTTCTTACTTTCGCCATTGTGCGGCCAACTTTGTATTTTAGCCTGTTTGATTTTTTTGGACAGATTTATCACATTTTTAAGTTTGTTTCTGTTCATGCCGACTTGTTTTTTCTTTAAAATGTCCCTTTCCACTTGTGGTTACGTAGCGCGTTCACTGCAAAAATCCCTGAAAATTGAAAAAAAAATCAATTTAGTATGATTCAGTGTTCCGTCCAGCCTCTCCACGTGGAGGCACCTTGACAGCGTGCCATGCGTAGACAAGCTGGCAGGCGACACGGAAATGGAAGGGGAAATCTAAGAGGGGTGTCCAAGACAGAATGACAAAGGCTACTGGGACTACGTGGCGAACATTAGGGACCCCGTTTCAATCATTTTCGTGTTTAGTTGTGCGTCGGAGTAGCTGAAAGGAAGCTGAAGGTCTCATCCCCATCTTAAGTAGGAGAGTTCGAAAGTTTGTGATTAGGTATTTCGTGTATTCTCTTTATATTAAAAAGTCTTTTTAATTAGTCTATTTAGTACACCGTTCCTCATTGCAATTCTCCTCTTGTAGGAAAGTGGTAGACATGGGACCCTGACGAATTCGCTTAATCATACGATGGCCTATGTTGAGATGCCTCGAAATCTCATTTAAAGAGCCCTTTAAAATTTCCTGTGCTGAGAAGTTTTCTGACCTAAAAGCCGTTCCACTAAAAAAAAAACTATAAAGTGAACAATCCGGGCGCACCAATACTTTCAAAATGCTACCTTTTGGAAGCGCGTTTGTTGTGATACTTGTAAGGAAGTGAGCGGTGTCTGCCCCAGCCTACAGCGTACCTTGTATTGTCCCTCACGGCTGCCAAATAAAAAACCGTAAAGGATCCTCCAAAATTTGTAAATTTACGTATTTCCTTATCTGTCGGCAATTTCTCTATTTTCTCTGACTTTTGATTCACTTTTAATCTGATAATTTTGTCCCAACTGCGATACCAATGAATATTTATTTGTTTTATTTTTAAAAAATTGTTTGCTTTGATGTTTTGCGACTGATTATGAGTGGCACTGGAAGAAACAAATTGATAAAAAGGTACGATACGTTGCTTGTTGCTTGCTGCTAGTTGAAATTTGGAAGATTGAATCTTTACAAATATTCTCATAGGGTTCAGTCTAAATGATATCTCTCCATTCCTCTTATTGTGCCTTGCACACTGTGGCTGATAAGTTCTGGGCGCCGTTTATGCGAACAATTTGATCACTTGGGCAATATCAGAAAACAGCTTATAGTGTTTCATCAATCGAATACTTCAATTTGTATATGTGTATAATGTATAGTCTTTAGTGTCTGACCACATGGAAAAGTTCCTGGAACACAGAAAAACCTAACTTTTCATATGTCATAGCTTTCTAAACATTCCAACCATTCGTGTGTATATCCGTGTCTGTTTTATGTGCAAAATTATGACGTGCAAGTAATGTTGAACTCTCTGGTACTTGGGGTATTGTTCTATTTCAAATGTCTCCTTAGACTTAGATTAAGTCCTTGGGACTGAATTTTTTTAAGTGCAATTTTTTTCCTGTTGTGCTCTAATAAACGCCGTACCGACACAGTCGATACTTGTTACTGAACCGTTGCAAGAGCAATGCATTTCAGGGTATTACTCAAACGCCGTGCGACTACGATTACAGATGCACCATCTGAGCAATACATTTCGTGCTAAGTTTTTCTCAAAATAGTGTCCATAAATATCTAGAATTTTGTCTTGCAATGGGTCAGTGACATTTTGCTACGGAGGTTCTCCTTCTGATTAGTCATTCACTTTGTGTGTGTAATTCAGTCGCTACTCTCTACTCAACAGTGTTTTAGTAACTTGTGGGTGCATTGTTTAAGAATTGAGTTCCAAGGGGTGGTCCACAATTGAAACACGGGTTCAGCTACTGAAGGTGGCCTTTGTTTGGGTAGCGCTAAGTGCTCGGATGGTTGGCGTAGGACGCGGCACAGTAGAAGATGAAAGCTGTAAGAAAGGCCTAAAATTCCCGTGAATACTGTTTGGATGGCCCCGTATCCTGTGGTCGCGCCGAAAGGGCAATATGTTTGTAGATAGAAGTGAATCTTCTCGTCCATGTTCTATAGTTTAGGGCTGTATCAATTTACTCTTGTGATTTCTCGTTGTTAAAATGTGAAATCATAAGTTAGTTGTGGGCGGGGTGAGTGTTGATGAGGCTTCAACTGCGAGATACCGCGGGGTAATGCACACAACGATCCCACCGTCATGTTTAATACTCGTGTGTCCCCTCCGAATCATTCATCACATATCGTCCTAAAACTCACTCAAATGTCGCCAACTCACTTCGTGTGGTCGTTCTAAGTTGGTACCAGAATGAAAAGCGGCTTTCGTCAGCTTCTCTCTGATTTTATAAGCTGTTCCACTAGGAAATCGTTCATCCTTGAAACCACGTTGATCAGCGCGATGCACACTCCAGAAATACTGTCGGAAAGCCATTGCCGACACGCCAGTCCAGTCTGAACAAAATCACTTTAAAAACACGTGTCTTCAGGAAACGGATGTAACAGGAGAGTTTTGGTTTTCGTGTATCTGCTTAAGGGCACTCACCTTAACCACTCACCCAGCTCAACTATCTACTCTGATTGCTCGTATTGTCTTTGAATTGGAATGCTGGTGTGCGTGGGGTCCTTTTACTTCATTGAATTAAAACAAAAAAAAAAGAAAACCTTCGATGGCCGTGGGATTTTGATGAGTTTCGCCATGTTTTATAATTTACATGTCTTCATCTAGCGTTATTTTTCAATTACGTAAAAATGTGTTTGACTGTTACCATCATACATTTTCTAAGAAATTATTGTAATTTTACTGGAAACTGTTACTATTATAGTTATAACTTTCATGAAAATAAAACACATGAAAGGATGAGAGTATTTTAATGGCAAACCAACACCATCCACAATGTAGTCAATGAGAACAAACCAAGAAGAAAAATCGACCAGATGAAAAGAGTTTTTAACGGGTCTCCGTGTTGTCGGGTATAAAAAGTAACAAGGCTGGAACAATCCTGCTGCTGCTCGCTAGCTCGGATGTCGTCTAAAACAACCCCGCGCGGGGTATTGCCGGCACTCCGGCACACACGGAGTATGGCCGGGTGGACGGGCTCGGGGTAGTGGCGCTGGGCGCGCGGGGTAGTCCCGAGGGGTGGTCCCGCGCCACTCCGCGCTCGCACCGTCACTTCCCCAGATTTACTGACGGCCGCGCCACCGCGTAACTCACCACGCAATTCACACCCATAGCGTTGACAATTTCGACATTTCTCCAAAATTGACTCGGTTCCGGAAATACTCTTCTTCTCCACGACGACTGCGGGGATGTGTGAAAAAAATAGGCGGGTGTCATATTTTTGTGTCTATCCACCCATCTATCTTCCTTCTCTGCTTGAGGTTTTCTTTCGAGCGCTCGCTGAAGCGGCTAAGAAAACAAAGACGGGAAGAAGGCCCACCCCCGTGCCCACCGCCCGCCGCCCGCCCCTTCCAGCCATCCAGGGCGTAGCAGGCGTAGCACGCAATAAACAAGGATAGACTGACGGACAGGAAGACGCGCACACAAGGCGAGCCTTCTTCCATCTCTGTGCTTAATCAGGTCGTATCAACGGCACACACACACGCACACACGCCCGCGTGCGTTTCCTTCTCTCTCGGACAACACACACACACACACACACACACACACACACACACACACACACACACACACACGGTCGCGCGGGGCGGACAGAGATCCGCGAAAGCGAGTTAGTGTCAACAGCGAAGGGAAGAGGGTGCGATGAGACGTTAGCCGCTGCACTGCAAACTCGAAAGCAGCGTGCGCCATTTTTCGAGGAGTGCTTCGCGCGGGGACGAAGACTCCCTCCGCGTGGCCGCGCCGCGTCCGTCTTGGCTCGCCCGCAGGCCAGAGCGCTGATTGGCTGATTCCCGGGGAGAGGCTGATTTGATTGGTTCAGGCAAAAAGGGGTGCCGGTGCCGTCACGTGCACGGAGTGACCGGTCGGGCTGAGGCTGGCGCGTCGCCATGGCGACCGCGGAACCGGAAAGGAAGATTGAGGCAAGTCAAGGCAGCAGACTGAGAGTCGTTTTAGTCGCTCTGTCTCCCTCGCACTCAAGGGGCATCCCGTATGGGTGCGAGCGAGACAGCGCGACGGAAACAACCCTCGGAATCAGTACCGCAGGCACCGCACGGGTCTTGCCTGACTGCGTTGGCGCCAAATTTTTACTCCCGTTTTCCTTGTTTTCCTCCGCCGTCGGCAGAAAACTATCGGAGAGTGGGAATCGGACGGAGGGCGCCGGGGCCTTGGCCGCGCCTTTTTAATTATAACTTTGACGATTTCTCTAGAAAAGTATAGTCTTGTGTGTTTGAGGAGAAGGGGCTGGAAGGCTGGAAGGAGCGAAGGGGAGGAAAGGCTGTCAGACACATGTACGCTGGTTGGCAGGCACCTATTGTAGACAGCGAGACAATCGGCGCAAGTGAAGAAAGACAGACACTGGGACACACACACAGACACAGGCACACACAGACACACACACTGCAGGCGGGGCTGGCTCGGCGCGCAAGCGCCCTGCGAAAAACAAGAGAGAGCCGAAGAAGGGCGTGAGGACGGCGAAGCGGCGAAGGGGCATAGAGACTCATACATCGGTCTTCTTCATATTCTCTTTCGTGCTGTTCCTTCGATATTTTCTTTTCGGCCCTCCATTCCAGAAAGTTTGAACTCTCGCACACTCGGCCGCAACACGCACGCCTCGCGCTGCCTCGCGCACGCCCCCATCTCAGGCCGTCTCGCTCGCTCCCGCTCGCTCCGGGCAATACTCTCCATCCATCTCTGTCTGGGGTGGGGGGTGGCGCGCGCATGCGCACCGCCTTGTGTACGAGTGCGAGTGAAAGCGAGCCCGGTGCGAGAGAGAAAGTGATACGAAAGACATGAAGGAGAAAGAGAATGATGGAGGTGGGAAGAGGGAGGGAGAGAGAGAGAAATGGCATTGCGGCACCAGGCGTTGGATTTGTTGGTTTATTCTTACTATCAATATTTCGAAGGAAGGAACGGCCCCGACTCACATGAGGAAGAGGGGAGGGGAGGGTTTGGCCGAGGGGGTGGGCCGGGCCCGCCGGGCCGCCTTGTGTGTGCCTCACAACACGCTATAAGGATTTCTATGCCTCGCCCGAACCGCGGCCCTCGCCCCCCCTAGTTTAGACTTCACATGGATCACAAACATTTTCGTGGAGAACGTCGGCTCTGGAAAGAAATCTAATCAGAGAGAATGATAAATATACATGTTTTGAATTCGTGTTTCTTCATCTGCTTTGTTTTCTTTTAAAAATTTGATAAACCCATTTTTTTTTTTTGAGGAAAATAACCAACACAGGCACATGTTATTTGATTTAGGAACTTTAATTGATTCCTCACTTACGAGATGTCATTACAAGTCAACTTTGGCTCGGAATGGGATACTTTGTCAGCTATTTCTAGCTCTGTTTTCACATACAAATTACAGAAATAAGATGCACAGCAGTGAGCCAGAGATTTTTAAAAAATCGATCAACGATGTCCACAATTTTTTACTCTCACAATAATTGATCTAATGCAACATAGCGAAACTCTGTATTCAGTACAAAGATACGGTCATTGCATCCCCTTGCTCTTAAAGCTTTAAGCACAGCGAATTTCATAAATTGTTTACAGTGCAGTTTGACGGCGAGGGTTTTATACAAAAATATGTTGACGATTTCAAAGCTATGAGGATGCAAGTGACAGCTGCGATGGAAGAAGGTACTTTAGGGCCGATCCCTACTTTCCTGTATATTTGAATGTTATAAAGTCAATTTGTTTTCCGTTCTTTTCAGAACCGAAAAACAATCACTTATTTTAAAGGTTTTGGACAGTGCAAAGATGCGATTCGGTTCCCTGTCAAAACCCGCGTATTAGCGGTATACATTAAATAAATGGTGACTAGACGCATGTACGGAGACTAGAACTGAACATAAATGCTTTCGCAGACTAGAATAAAGATGACTTTGCAAGTGCGTTTTGCGCTGATTAAAAATGACTATCTGTAAACTGACTAGAGTGGTTTGACACCGGAATCAAATCGCATCTTCAAAATTAACACAAATGGCCCGGGATGTGCACATATCAGACCCAAAATACACACACAAAATAAAAATCCCGCACAAATAAACCAGACTAGAAAGTCGAACAATAAAAAACAAAACCTCCCACAGCAGCAATAATTATAATAGCTCTAATGATAATGATGACGCGACTAGGAACGCGCTATTGACTTTTTGCACACGTTTGCATTCGCCACTGCAACCACACAGTTCAACCACTCCACCATCGGGACCCCGACGCTTTTCGGAGGCCACAAGGTCCTCCTTGTGTGAACGCCCAAAAGCGAGTCGGGGCCCCCACGCCCCGCGCCGCCGCTCCCTCAGCCCGCCAGCGCGCCCCGGCAGCGCAGACGGCGCTTGTACCCGTATCAGACGCAGCCACCTGGTGGCCGTAACTAACTAAAGGAGTGGTTCAATCCTGCAGAGGCACTGAACATAGAGACACCTGCAAACAATTCCAAAACCTCTAAAAAAGGGGTTAAAAAAGTATTTCGAAACAGAAAAGCGCGCATTTTACAAAACAATCTATAAAAGGAACCTACAAATAAATAGTACCGTACCCGGGCCGTAATAACTCTGCAAATAATTTGAACAACATTAGGAACTTCACGGCAGACAGCCGTACCTCTCAATATAAATCTAGTCTACAAGGCAAACAATCACACGTCCATGCTAAAACGTCTCACTTAAAACCGACGCTATTTGAATATATAATAATACCCATTGAAATATGAAATATAAGTAACATTCCGTTTCCATAAACCACATTACTTGTACAATAAGAACTGCAGTATTGTATACAATGCAAGTGCTACTCCATCTAGTACGCCGGCTTGCGAGTGAGACCAACACTCGCATCGTCAGGAACAACAGTTAATTCTAATGGTAATTCCCTTTTGATTGACTGTGGTAAAGATTCCCGTACAACTAAACCTTTAGGTTCCCACATTGTAAGTTGACTCGCCCCACAAACATTTTGATAGATCACTCATAGTGGGTGGCACCTCAAAGATGGTACAGAGATGACGTATTTAATAACATATTGCGAAATCCATGAAATTCAACTGGCGATAACAATGCTTTGCCACGTAAAGTTCACTTTTTGTTTAAACCCTGAGTACACTTTGTGAAATTTTATTTAAATCAAATAATTTATATTAATTACAGATACGCCATCTTACACAATATACACACATTTTCATTTTGTGCCCAACAAATCAACGAATTTCTTGAGCATGAACGGTACGTTTGTAACTGGTGGGCCTCTGTCGCAGCGGGGCGAAGAGAACCCATAGGAACTTTGTAAACATCACAATTCACGGATAGACCCGCGTAAAAACAATACATTAGTTCAAATCGCCTCCGAGAGGCAAACAATATCTAATATAGTGAATCTGGCATCGTTCACGCACAAACAGCAACAGTGAACAGGAAAAACCACTAGATAACTTAAGCTAAAAAAATAAGAGTTGGTACACGTGAATACAATTACGCTTAGGAACATAACCTTTGGCTGCTCTATCCTGAGAGACGAGCACAGTCAATAAAGGCAAATAGGAACGTTCAGTTTCAAGGCGGCGCATTCGTATCAAAACGAGGATGCACCCCTCTTAGTCTCGTATAGCTCGAGATCACACCTACACCAACTAAAGTTTCCAGTCTCGTACTGACTAGGTGGCTTTGACTAGAACATGCAACAAAAATATCCATAGAGACGAAAATATACAAAACTACAGCCAATCAACAATTAAACTAGCCCATGGCCGGGCCAGGGCCGGGCCAGGGCCTACGCAGGGGTGAGTGTGAAGGAGGCGGTTAGGGGCCGGGACAGTCTCTCCTTGACGGGAAGGAACACCAGCGACGGCACGAACTTCTTGTCCACGGCGGGCGTGTGCACCTCGTCCCCCCTCGGCTCCTCGATGATGAAGGGCTGCATGATGAAGGGGTCGGCGGCGGCGTCCTGCGTCTTGGGCACGGCGTAGGAGGCGGGGATGTCGTTCAGCTTGGCCGCGTCCTCCAGCCTCTTCTTGACGTCCGAGGTGACGGTGTCCTTGAGCAGTGATTGCAGGGAGCTCAAGTCCTTCCTGGCGTCGGACCCTTGGGCCGGGTAGCCGCAGTTGGCGCAGCCCTGCGGCGTGGCGGCGTCGCTGCCGCACTTGGGGCACTTCCTGAAGCGCTCCACCACGTCGAGGTCGTTGTCGTCCTGCCTGTCCTGCCGGTCCTGCCGCTCGGGCGTGGCGCGCTGTGGCGGCTTTTCCCGCTTGGGCTGGTGGAACATGGCGGCGCGCGGGTCCAGCCCCGCGAACATGGCCGCGCCCGGGCTGGGCAGCCCCGCGAACTGGTGCGACAGGATGTGGCGCTGGAACTGGTCCGGCTTGGTGCACGTCTTGAAGCAGATGGGGCACTGCAGGTCGCGCTTCTGGTCCGGCAGGAACGCCATGCCCGTGTGCGTCTTCTCGTGCACGTACAGGAACGCGAGCACGGGCGTGGAGAAGGGGCAGTACGAGCAGCGGTACTCCTTGCTGCCCTGCATCAAGTTGGACATGAAGTGGTTGCCGTTTTTGCTGGAGTGCGGGTTGCCGTCCCGGTGCCTCGCCTTGCCCTCCCTGCTGCGCTCGCCGCGCTCGCCGCGCTCCCGCGGCGCCATGGGCAGCCCCAACTGCACCCCCAGGTCGTTGGGGTGGAGCCCCGGCCCCAGAGGGGGCCCCAGCGAGGGCGGCGGCGGCGGCAGCTTGGGCACGCGGTCGTTGGTCTCGGCGGCGGCCTCGTACTCGGACCGGCCGTGGTCGTTCATCAGGTGCGCCTTGAGCCATTTGACGCTCCGGAAGCGCCGGTTGCAGATGGTGCACACCTCGTTGAAGTGCGTGAAGTAGCGGTGGCTCATCTCGGACAGGTCGGTGGGCTTGAGCGCCTGCGTGCCTCCGTCCAGGAAGTGCGTGCCGAACATGCTGTCGCCGCGCACCTGCGACGGCGGCCCGCTCGACTCGTCCACGATGCCGTGCGTGTTCTGCTTGTGCACGCGCAGGAAGTACTTGCTGCACAGCTCCTTGTTGCAGATGTCGCAGACCACGCCGCCGATTTGCGACCCGTTCTCGATCTCAATGCCGTGCATGCGCTGCATGTGCGTCTTCATGAAGTACTTGTTGCAGAGCTCCTTGTTGCAGATCTCGCAGTAGCTGCTGGTGGGCGTGGAGGTGACGGGCTTGGGCTCGGCGGGGGCCTGCTGCTGCGGCTGCTGCTCCGGCGCGGCGGCCTCCGCGGTGCGGCCGGGCGTCGCGTCCACGTCGCGCTCCGTCTTGACGGCGCCGCTCCAGTGGTGCTCCTGCACGTGCTGCTGCAGCGCCGCCTTGTCGGGGAAGCTCTTCTTGCAGGCGGAGCAGGGCACGGCCGCGGCGGCGCTCTCCCGGGTCGGCTGCTCGTCGCCGGCGACGGGGTGGGCGGGGTTGGCGGCCACCTCGCCCTGCACCGCGTTCAGGCTGTTGAGCTGGAACAACATGGACTGCACCTTCTTCATGTCGTCCATGATGGACTCGATCTGGTCCGCCTTCCGCGGCTTGTCGGCGTCCTCCGCCTGCCGGACGTCCTCCACCTCCTTCTCCTTCTTGACGGGCAGGTGCGCGAAGGCCACGTGCACCTGCAGCACCTGCTCCGAGGGGAACCACTGGCCGCAGTACTTGCACAGCGCGTCGCCGCTGTTGGTGGCCTCCTCCATGATGAGGTTGAGGGGCGCGGCGTGCTGCTGCAGCTGCTGCAGCCAGGACGGCGCGGCGGACCGCGAGGACGACGACGACGAGTCCTTGTCCTCGCCCTCCGGCGGCGCGATGCCGTGCCGCTTCCACTTGTGCGTACGCAGGAAGTACTTGTTGCAGTACTCCTTGCAGCAGATCTCGCAGAAGGCCTCCGGGTTGATGACGCCCAGGCTGCGCATCTTCTCCGGCGTGAAGACCGGCTTCTCCTCCTGCACCTCCTTCCGCAGGATACCCGTCGACTCGTTTGAGTCGCCGGCGCTGCCACCCTCCGCGGCCTCCTCGCCGGGGCCGGGGCCCTGCTTGTCGTCCGGCGACAGCCGGCTCAGCAGCACGTCGGCGTCGTAGTACTCGTCCTCCACCTTGACCACCGGCGTCACCGACACCTCCTCGCCGTTGGCGCCGAACGACTTGACTTTGATTTTCCTCTGGAACAAGTTTTTACCGTGCTTACTGCTAGTCAAGTCCTTGGGGGGCCTCAGGGGCGAGGGGCCGAGTTTGTCGCCGGGCGGGGACAGCGGTCGGGGCGGCAGCAGGCCGTGCTGGTACGCGTCGCTGCCGCCGGGCGAGGCTTGCTGCGGCGCCTGCTGCCCCGGGCTGCTCGAGAAGATGCCGTGCTTGTTGGCCTTGTGCGTCTTGAGGAAGTACTTGTTGCAGAACTCTTTGTTGCACAGCTCGCAGTACGCGTCCGGGTTGAAGATGGTGCACGACCCCGTGCGGTTGTCTGGCGAGCACCGCGACTGGTGGTTGTTGCCGGGCTGCTGGTGGGCCTGCTGGTGGCCCTGCTGGTGGCCCTGCTGGTGGCCCTGCTGGTGGGGCTGCAGCGGCAAGGGCGGCGGCAGGGGCGTCGCCAGGGGCTGGTCGGCCTGGGGGGCCATCATGGGGTACAGGAAGGGCGGGGACATCCCCCAGAAGCTGTTGATGGCCAGGCGGTCCTGCTGCGGCGCCAGGTCCACGTCCATGCCGGGGGACTTGTTGGCGGCGAAGGGCGCGAAGTCGTCGACGGGCGAGGAGGGCTCCGTCTTGGGCAGGCTGCACAGGTTGAGTGGTATCTCCTCGCGGCACGCCTCGCGGGCCTCGGGCTGGCAGTGCACCTGCACCTCCAGGTCGAGGCTGGGCGACACCCTGCCGGCGTCCCCGAGCACGCCCTCCCCGAGCACGGCGTCGCCGAGCACCTCGGCCAGGGCGTCGCCCAGGGCCGCGCCGTCGACGGGCACGTTGGCGCCGGCGGGGGCGTTGATGCGCACCGGCTTGGACTGCTTGCGGCGCTTCTTGGCCGTCGCCTGGTCGCCGTCCAGGTCCAGGCCCGCGCGCTTGAGCGAGCTGGGGGAGTCGCGGTCCGACCCCACCGCGGCCTGGATGTGCAGGTCATCGTGCAAGTCGGCCCGGATGTCGGGCAGCCCGTCCAGGTCGACGAGGGGGGAGTCCAACTCCCTCGAGTCCATGGCCATGCTGGGCGGCGGCCGGGGGCTAGGCGCCGTGCTCCCATTGGACCACGCGACACGGGGCCCGCGCCCTCAGTTGGACCTGCAACACAAAAACACGGCGCCGTCAGGAATCGAACCACGGACTGCCCAACACACTCAAACACACGCCCCTGGAGGCGCTGGGATAGCAGTGTAGGCATCGCAGATTTTCCCCCTACCCCCGCGGCATGCCGGGTCGGCCTCCGCGGAGACTAGGGCGGTTACGTCCGCTGCGTTAGGCAACATGTGCGAGCCCCCTCACGGCCTCACGGGGGAGAGAGAGAGAGAACCTCGGTCAAGCGATTTCGTAATCGCGACACTGCGACAACGCACAAGCGCAGCACAGCACGGCCAACTCTGCAAAGTGTGACTGATTGGCCGGCGAGGCCGGGCGGGACTCTTTTAAGAGTGGCGCATGGCGTGTCACACTCTGGCGTGCCGTTTTTGACACCAAGCAGTCGGCCAGTCGGCCTCGTGACGCACGCACGCCGCTCCCGGCTCTTTATTTGTTGTTGTTTTTTTTTCGTAAATAGAAAAACGCGTTTTCTTTGTCATCTGACCACTATAATAATTTGCCTTACAAACGGACAGCAAACCGAAACACAATGCGCGTTTCTGTCAATATCTCCGCCCAACGTGTTTTTCTTTTTTTTTTTTTTCGGAGTTATTATTTTTGATATTTTTTTTTCGACTGCCTCACACGGTACATTTGGCCGCGCGCGCGCCAGCCCACTCGCCGCGGAGGAGGACTGCTCGAAACGCTTTTCGGGGCGAAGCGAACCGAATGACCGAACTGCCACTGCAGACCGATTTCCGAGAGTGGCTTTCGTCGCTCTGTCTCTCTCGCACCCACACGGGACGCCCCATGAGTGCGAGAGAGACAGAGCGACGAAAACGACTTCGGTCTGCTTCTGCTGTGGTGTGCCTTTGAGCCGACGCCAGCGCCGCGGACCCACGGCGACGTACCGATCCACGGACCACTCGAAAGTATAGAGGGCGCCGGCCAGGACCATAGGTGTGTCACTGTAGTGTGTGTGTGTGTGTGTGTGTGTGTGTGTGTGTGTGTGTGTGTGTGTTGTGTGTGTGTGTGTGTGAGGGGGGTGGGTCCCAGATCGACCAGCCCGGCGTCCGTCAAGCCGGTCAAATTTAAAGGAGGCGGCCGAGATGCGGGGAGGAGGAGGGGGTAGGGGGAATAGTTAGCGACCAGCTGCCGCCATAAACAGGCGACCTACCAGGCCGATTCCGAACAGCGTCTCTCTGTCTCTCTCGCACCCCCGACGGAAGGCCCCGCGAGTGCGAGAGAGAGAGAGAGAGAGAGAGAGAGCGGGGAGGCTAGATGTGCGAACACGGCACTTTTCGGCCAAAAGTAATGAGATGCACGGCCGTGACCGTGACGAGGGGGACGTCGGGGGAGACTGAATGGCCCCGCGCAGAAAGAGTAATTTTGAATGGCGGGATTGAATGCAGCCATTGTGCGAGCGAGATGCAAGCGCGATGCAGCGGGGAGGGGGAGGGGGGGGGGGAGATGTCCGGCAGTGGGTCTCCGTCCGACGGCAAGCACGCGGCACTCGTCATTTGCAAGATTTTTATCGGAAGAAGATTTGTTGCGCGGTGCGTGTGTGTGTGTGCGTGTGTGTGTGTGTGTGTGCGCGTGCGTGTGTGTGTGTGTGTGCGCGCGCGTGCGTGTGTGTGCGTGAGGGCGCCAGTCTGTTGTGTTGGTTCTCGCGGGCGGCGCGGGGCGGCGCGGAGCGGTGAGGGGCGGCCCGGGCCAACTCCCTCTCTTTCTCTCATTCCTCCTTTCTTCCGTTTTTGTACTTTCCTGATATTGATTTTTTTCCCGTTCCGTTCGTTTTCTGCGGCAGCGCAGACCAATCGGCCGCCGGCTTGATACGCGCCCAAGGTATATTGAGGATACATTTTTCATTCATTCCATGCGGCGGGGCTGCGCGGAGCGCGGCTCGGCGGGGTACACCACGGCCAAAATCGCGAAACCGCGGCGGCAGCTGGGGACCCACCCCGCCTAGGTGCGGCCTCGAAGCACGCCCTGGGCACCTACATCCCCACCGAAGACCAGCGAGGCCGACTGCTCAAAACCCGGTACCCTCAACCCTCACCTACAGCTAGAAGCACACCGTTGCAGCTGAAAGTTCAATCTTTCTTGGACATTGCACCTCAAACCTGATGGATCTTTCCCCGTGGACCTTGAACCGAACGACTCTCTGAACTACTATAGCTTGTTGAACCTTGAACCGAATGAATCTTTGAACGGTAAAAACCTCGGAAACCTTAACGAACTACTCGCAGTGGAAAAGTTGAACCTTAAACCTCGGACGCCTTCGTACTCAAACTTCCCCCTGCGACCGTCCGTGCCCCGCCCTGGCGTCTACGCCGCCGCGCCGTGTGGCCTGGGGCTGGGGCGTGCGTATGGGGCCCCGGCTGGCCCAGGCCGGTCCAGGGCCCCGGCGCGCTCCCCCTCAAGGAGAGGGAGACGGTGAACAATCGGGCTGGGGAATGGCGGTGCTGGCAAGCCTGGCAAAAGGGGGGGGGGGCCCGAACGCCGCGAACGCCTCCACCGCGTTGACGGATTTGACACACTCGCGCGCCTTTTTCGATTCCACAACTTTCCAGCACGGCCAACCCACCCGCGGCGCGGCGGTTCAAGTTGCGTGGCGAAAATTATAATGACACACTCGCGGGTCAAAAACAAATAAAATGAAAAAATCAAAGGGAACGCGCGGCCGGCAGGGAGGGCAGAACAAATGCCGTGCGCGGCTTCGCCGTTCGTGTGAATATTAATCAAACCGACCTTCGCGTTTCGTTTCGTTTCGATTCGTTTCTCGCATTGACGGCGCATCACGTAATGGCCGTACCGGCCAACTGCCTCGGATTCGGATCTATCAATAATTTGAAAACCAAACTAACAGCGCCGCGCTGTTTTGTGATCGGCGAGACACCGCCAGGCCTGGCGTGGCGTGGTGGGGCGTGGCGGGGCGTGGCGTGGCGTGGCGTGGCGGGGCGGGGCGTGGCGTGGCGGTGGCGTGGCGTGGCGGGGCGGGTGCGTGGCTGGGCGTGGCGTGCGCGGCAAACGCCCTCGATGAGTGAGGCGGGCCCCAAGGGGGGCGGGGGGCATCCCGCACGCAGCGCTAATAGTGGTGTGGAATCATCCCCCTGGAAAGCGGGCCTTGCACGACGGGGCGTGGCTTGGCGGGGCCGGGCGGGGCGGGGCGGGGCGGGGCACAGACGACCGGTAGAGGCGGACAAAATTCTAGACGCGTTTTGAGCCACAGAGTCTCTAAATGGGACTCGAACCGAACGTGTGACCCCACCAATGGATTGCTCAACGAACGAGGAATCCATTGGTGGGGTCACACGTTCGGTTCGAGTCCCATTTAGCGACTCTAGGGCGTCTAGAGTTTTGGCTGCCGGCGCCGGTCTTCTGGCCCACTGTGCGTGGCGGGGCCGCTAAGACGACGATGACTTTTCAGTGGCGAATCCGAAACGGAACGTGACTTTCGAAAGTCAAAGTCGACGTCGACGACGACGCTCTCGGTGACGCCGGGGAAGGCATCGCCAGGACCTCCCGGCCGCGTGAGTCGAGCCGTGAGCAGCGCCGTGACTTTGGCCTGACTTTCCCAAACGAAAATCACCGACGCTTCAAATAAATCGACTGAATGTCGTGATGATGTCAAAATGAACGACGGGCGAGCGGGGCGCGGCGCTCGTCGCGGGTCGGCCCTCCAGATCGAGCCAACAAAAAAATCACCTGTCACGGAGATTCTCCGTTGCGGTGGCGTGGCGGTGTGGCGAGTCGAGCCCGGCGCCCAAAGCGACCCCCACCCCCTTAAAAAAGGACATACACGCACACAAGCACAGCGCGTCGAACGTCAACCTGCACGCCTCAACGACACCAAGAGCCTCATCACCAAAATCCGAAATTAGAAACCACGACGGTAAATAAAGACAACCCCCTTAATTGAGCAGAGAAAACTCCTCCTCATTGCGGAAGCTCTGAAAAAAAAAACAGGGGAAGACGTCCGCGCCCCTTGAAAACATTAAAAAAAAACAGCACCAGGAAAATAAACGAGAGCAAATATTTATAGCGATCACCTAACTGGCCCCTCTAAAGCGAGCCAACAAGCCAATTGGTTCCGCAAACAGTGTCCGCGTGGCGCGGCGAGGCAAGGCGAAGCGGGCCGGCCTTTTTAAAGCGAGGGGGAGGAGGCGGCGCCTTCAAATGGAATCAAAACGACGGAGCGGCATGGCAGACTAGTTTGTCGCCACGCCGCACAGTGGGCCAGAAGACCGGTGGAGGCGGCCAAAACTCTAGACGCGTTTTGAGCTCCAGAGTCGCCAAATGGGACTCGAACCGAACGTGTGACCCCACCAATGGATTGCTCTCCCAACGACGAATCCATTGGTGGGGCCACACGTTCGGTTCGAGGCCTGTGTAGCGAAGATGAAGCTCAAAACGCGTCTAGAGTTTTGGCCGCCTCCACCGGTCTTCTGGCCCACTGTGCGCCGCCAGGCCGCGCCACGCGGTGCCACGCGGATAATGCGGGACGACACCACACCAGCAACACGTGGCTTTAAAGCAAGTGCCGGACTTTATAAACCCACCGAGCGTGAAGCACATCCATCCCCCGCGGTCTCTCTCTCTCTCTCTCTCTCTCTCTCTCTCTCTCTCTCTCTCTCTCTCTCTCTCTCTCGGAAAGGGACACCGCAGGGGTGGCCGCTGGTTTCCCCTTTCGTTGCTCTTTGTGGCGGAGACCCCCGTCAACCCCAACCCGACCGACCCCACCCCGATCGCATTGTGCCATTGCGCATTTACAAACGCATTCGACGCGCAATTGGCGCCGTAATGGATAGTGTTGAAGACCGGTTGCATTTCGCGCACTTTTTTTTTTCAACAGTGTGTGGGCGTGAAGCCGTGTTTAGACTGCGGTATTTATCACCAGGCTAATCGCGGCCGGTGGGCGCATTCGTCATCGTACTGCAGCAGACTGATTCCGAGAGTCGTTTTCGTCGCTCTGTCTCTCTCGCACCTCTGCGGAACGCCCCATGAGTGCGAGAGAGACAGAGCGACGACTTTCGGAATCGGTCCGCAGCCAGAGATAGTCATCGAGGCTCCAATTATTAATCGGGATAGATTTGTTAAGGCGAGTGGCCGGCGCAGGAGCGAGAGGGAAACGAGGGGGTTGCGCCGGACAGTGCAGGTGACAACAAAACACGAAGGAAACTGAAAAAAAAAACGGAATCACAGAACCGTTAAGTCGTAGCAGTGAGAAATATGGCTAACGCGCGGCTCGCGTGGTCCGAACTTTCAATTACTCTGCGTTACCTGATATCAATTTGTATCTGCCGGCAGAGAAGCCGATAAGGAGGGTAATGTCTCAATCGGACGACAGTTTGACCGCGGAGTACGAGTTGCAAAGTTACGTCATGCTGTCAAAATGAAGAGAAATTTAATTCTTGGGGATCTCTTAATTGATTTTCCTGACAAATTTTCATGTTATGGGTTAAGTCTAAATATTCCGTCCTGGATAGTTAGTTACACTGCGGGCGAAGAAAAAAAAGGCAACCGGAAAAAAACCAACTAAAATGAAGCAGAATCATAGAGAGGAAAACAAACCGGAGAAAACGTACTGTTGTTGTATACGAGCAAGAAAAGTGATATATTTATTTTGATGCAGGAGCAGATTATAAGTTTGGAAGAGCTCTCAACAGCAATAAAATGACGCTGTCTTTATGCTGGCTCTGCTACGCTTTGCCCCGCTATCGGCCGGGCAATGCCGCTGTGTTTGGCACACTGCATGCACTGCAGGCATGCCAACTTGAGCGAGAATGCAGTGCGGCAATATGAATGCGTTTCCGGTGGAGAGGCAAAAATAAATGCCGGCAGTTTACGTTTTAAAATTTTGTTTTTCGGGTGTGTCGTTTTCGTGAAAATCGACCCGCTGAACGGCGAAAGGCTTTATCGACAGTGCACTATTTCGCCGGCAGATGTCGCCCCATAACGAGAATAAAGTAACAGGACAATCGCACGAAATAAACACGACGCCACCGCGCGACTATCAGAGATACAGCAGATAACACACAAGTAATACAGGGTCGAAACATCCATGTACGTGTGGCATGACAACGTGTCTGTTCGTCTGTCTCTCTATCTGTCTCTGTCTCTCTCTCTCTCTCTCTCTGCCTCTGCCTACCCCCCCCCCCCTTCCCACCACCACCATCACCATCCCCTCTCTTCTACCCCCCTCCCCCCACCCTCTTTTGCCGTCGCCGGGGGGACTTCCCCGCATGTCAGGAGCAGCAGGGTCTTCTTTCTAAGCGCGCAGGTAGCACGGCGTGCATCTTTCTGCGGGGCACAGCCGGGGCCCCGGCCGGGGCCTCCCCGCCTGGGAGGTGGGCAATGCGGGAGCACGCATGTGTGGAGCCCCAGCCGGCTGCCTACCTGCCGGGCGCGCTGGGCGGCGGTGGGCTGAAGAAGACCCTGTTGAGACGGGTGCAGCTCTCAGTGCAGGTTCAGGCTCCAGACCTCCTGCACGCATCCTCCGCTTTGCAGCTTTCTAGCAAACAGGGCTTCCAGAGACGCGTCGTGTCCCAACACTGAAAAACCAAACGTGGTCTAGACCGCACCAAATGGTGTGGTCAAATGGGTGCCATTTAGACCGCATCAGTTGGTGTGGTCTGGACCATGTTTGGTGCGTTTGGTGTGGTCAGTCATTGCATAGAAAGACCACACCAAACGTGGTCTAGACCACACCAAACATGACCAAACGTGGTCTAGACCACACCAACTGATGTGGTCAAAATGGCATCCATTTGACCACACCAGTGGTGCGGTCTAGACCACGTTTGGTTTTTCAGTGAAGTCGCGTCTTGACCACCGCCTGCTCCTCACGACCCGTCGAAGAGAATAGGTTAGGTTAGGTTAGAAGTTCAAAGAGCGGACTCAGGTTCGAATCCCACTTCCTGGCTGGCGGCCCGGCGCTGCCGAGCGACGAGCGTGACCTTGGCGACTCTGAACAGGGCGTTTACAAGAAACCGAAGAAACAACATCGCCTTGGAGGGCTTATGGCACGATCCGCGGCGAGGGTGGCGAACGCGGCGGTGGGCAAGACAAACAAGAGAGAGAGAGAGAGAGAGAGAGAGAGAGAGAGAGAGAGAGAGAGAGAGAGAGAGAGAGGGCACGAGAAAACCAACAACGGAGGAATAAAGAGAGAGAAGGGACGGAAAGGTGTTCCGTGCTGGCGGTGCTGGCGCTGCTGGCGTGGCCGTTGCCTGGCGTTGCCGCGGCCGTTGGCGCCCTAACCCGCCCCGGTACATGCTCATTATTGCCGCTGAAATGCCGAAATGCCGGGCTCACGTGACTCGCCGGGGCCTTCGGGGGCATTATAAAAATACATAACGCCCACGGTGCGCTCTCTCTTTCACTTTCTCTCCCACTCCCTGCTTGTCTCTCTCGCTCCCGCCCGCTCTCTGCGGCCTGCGTGCGGCGGTGCGGCCGGGCCTCGGCACCGCGTCCTTCTCCCTTGCCAGATATGATAAGGCTGTCATGTCAGGCGACAATCGGCACCCCCGCGGCCCCACCACGCCCCGCCCCGCCCACGCACGCCGATTACGACGCGTGTTTGCATTGCGTTTGTGGGGGGCGCGGGACTACCGCCGCGACAAACGCGTCGCGCGGACTTACGCGGAAAAAGGGGGCCCACTGTGAGGACTGCACTGCGCGTCGCGGCCGGCCTCGGCACGGCACGGCCACGGCACGGCACGGGAAGGCCACGGCACGGCCACGGCACGCCGAACAAATCAACAGCAACAGCAGTGGGATGACAGTAATGAATGGGATTGAATAATGGGGCGACTCGATGGGTGTTATTGGCGGCTCGGCCCTCACAGCGGCTTGCCTGCGTGTGCGTGTGTGTGCGTGCGTGTGTGTGTGTGTGTGTGTGTGTGTGTGTGTGTGTGTGTGGGTGTGTGTGTGTGTGTGGTGTGTGTGTGTGTTCACGGACGCTGCCCTGCGAATAAGCTCTGTTGGAACGGCCCCATAAACGTGCGCGCCGAGGCGGTGCTGGCCGTGCTGGCCGTGCTGGCCGTGCTGGGCCACGCTGCGCGCGAGGCCGGCCGGGCCGCCGGCGTCCCGGAGCCGGCCCGGTCAGCCCTTGTCTCGCCTGTCACAGTTCGTGTCACATATGGCGACGGCAAGACGCCCCAAGGCCGGCGGCACGGCGCTGGCCTCGCTGTCCCCGCCGGCCCCGCCAGCCCCGCCAGCCCCGCCGGCACATACGGCGCCATATTGGTGCAGCACTCCTTGGGCACGGCCGGCGCGGCCCGGACGGCCCGGACGGCCCGTTAGACGGTTCGGTTCTGAGGAAGGGCGGCTCGATCGAAGGCCTGCTCTGTTCGGGGCTCCGCGAGGGCCCCCGCGGCCCCGCGACCCCCCTTCGCGCCGCGCCCCGCCACGTATGTATCTGGGGGCCGCGGTGCCGCGGTGCCTCCATGCCGCGATGGACAGGCGCCGCGTCTCGAGGCCGCGGACCGCTGCGCCGCGCCGCGCGCCGCCAAGGTGGCCGCCCTGGTGTTTACGCCGCCGGGCCGCGCCGGGAGGTTGGCAGCCCGCGCCGGGCCGGCCGGGAAGGCCAAAGCGTCGCACCACCGCGATGGTCACCACCACCACCACCACCACACACCACCCGGTGGTAAACACTCACCATGGCGTGTCGCTGGGCTGGCTGTCGTCGGCGTCCTGGCTGGTGGTCCACTTGCTACTCTCACATCACTGTTGTCACTCGCTCTCACTGACACACTGCACTGTTACATCACTGCCGCCGGTGCCCCGCCGTCCTCGACATGACGTCGTGGTGGTGCGTGCCGCGCGCGTGCGGCGTGCGAGTCGCGGCCGTGCGCGCCGCGTGTCGAGTCGTTCGTTGGTGGTCGCGGCCCTGGTCGCGGCCGCGCGGTACGTGTCGCTCGCCTTGCGCGCCTTGCTCGCCGTCGTGTCGTCCTCCGCCGCGCCTGGCCGCTCCGTTTGGCTCCGCTGCCACTGCCGCCTCTCCACTCACTGGTGCCGCTGCGCGCTGCGCGCTGGGCCGCTGCCGCTGGCTGGTGCGGTGTAGAGCTCAGCCCGCCGCCACGCCGCGCCACCACCACGCCGACAGAGCGCGCCGACTAGCCGCCCCTGCCGCCCCTGCCGCCCCCCACCCCTCGTCTACCCCCACCACGGCGCCCCGCACCCCTCGCGACCGGCAGGCCGGCAGCCAGACACACTGCTAGTAACACACACATCGACAGAGCGCGGCGCGGCGCGGCCCGCAGAGCGAGAGAGAGGCCCGCGCCGAGGCGGCGTGCTCTCGCTCGCACCTCCCCCTAGACACCAACCCCCAACCCCCCGGGCCCGGGCTCTCTCTTCCTTGTCTCTCTCTCTTACTTCGGAACTGCTTCGAGTCGCGGAGCTGAGCCGGGCCGACCGAGCGGGCGCAGGCCTCGCCGCCTCGCGGAGCGGACATTCCCTCTCGCTCCCACCCGCGGGGCCGCGGCGCCGCGCGCTCGCTCGCACTCACACACACACAGCTAGGTCCCGCCCCCGCATGTGGATTCCACAAAACCTACCGAGTATATCGATCAATAAATTTGACGTTGGTCGTGCAGTTGCAGGCTGGCAGGAGGCGGCCGGCGCGGTCGCCCCGGGGAGGAGGCGGAGGGGAGGGGGAGCGGGAGGGGGCGGCCCGGGCGGGGGAGGGGGCGCACACCATTTTGAGGGGAAAAATGAGAAAAATGAAAAGGGAACGCAAACATCCAATCCCGATGTTGAATGGCTGAGGGAGAAGGACAGAACGGGGTGCGGAGCGGGGGAGAAGGAGCGATAGGCTGCGTGTGTGTGCGTGCGTGCGTGTGTGTGTGTGTGTGTGTGTGTGTGGTGTGTGTGTGTGTAGGGGGCGCGGGGCGGGCGGTGCAAGGGGGTCTTTTAGTTCGTTCGCTGGTCCTCCGCCCGAGGGGACGAGACGAGACGTCGGGGCGCACGCTGGCGCACGCTGGCGGCCGCTGCTCCGAGTCCACGCCAGTCCACGCCAGTCCACGCTAGTCGCATGCATGTCTGCTAGTTATGCCCCCACCCCTCCGGCCCTCGGTCCCCTGGGACCGCCCCTGCCGCGGGTCCACATTCGTCGTCTGTCTTTGCGAGGGCTGATATTGATTCGCACTAATCGAGTTGCATTCGCCGCACCGAATAGTAAGAAAGGCCGGTGGGGGTCGGGGCAGTGCGGGCAATGCTCGGGCCGTCATTCGCACTGACAGGCACATGAGCGCGCGGACGGACGGACGATGACAGACAGACGCCCGATGACGAAAGACGGGCAGACGGCAGACAGACAAGACAGACGCACCAGACAGACACATGACACACGACGACGACAGACAGACAGACAGACAACAGACAGACAGACAGACAGACAGACAGACAGACAGACAGACAGACAGACAGACAGACAGACAGACACACAGACAGACACAGACAGATCCACGGGGCCTCAAAACAAAACCACATCCTCGCGGGTTTTGGACAACTTCGGTAGGGTTTACGCTGAATTTCCTTGTTTTCAGTGACAGAGAGACATACAGATCTTGAGATATTCGGGTCAGAGTCACTGGAGACGCTGAAGTCTCTGAAGTTGCTGGAGTAGCTAGAATCTCTAGAGCCGCTGGAGTCGCTGGAGTCGCTGGAGCCGCTGGAGCCGCTGGAGTGGAGGGTGCAGAGAAACAGAGACGTGGAGGGCAGCAATCATATCGACATCATATCGACACGAAACCTGAAACTGCAGCGCTAAGGGCTGAAGGTTGAAGCGATGGGCTACGTCTCGCTTTTCGGTCCGCCTCGGTTTGGCGGGGGGCGGGGCGGGGCGGGGCGGGGCGGGGGGCGGGGCAGGGCGGGGAAGGGGAAGGGGAAGGGAGGGTGTTGAAAACGCCCTGAGAACGCCACTAGCTAACCACAGCGCCGCGCCCCAGCGTGAGGAAGAAAAGCCAAGCCCGCCCTCTAGTATTTCCTGTTGTATCAGAACTGGGAAAGGGGAATTTTCAAAAGTGATGTGTGAGTGTGAAGGCGTTCTGCAGCCTGGGGGGGGGGAGAGATTTTCTTCACCGAATCTTCCTCGCGGCTCTCCCGATCCTTTGAAAGCCGTGTCACACGCTTCGCAGAGGAAATCCCGGATCACTCGAAGAACGCGCCCACGGCAGCAGCGCACTGCGGCGCAGAGGCACCCGAGATGCTGGGTATGAAAAATTAGTGCGTGCGATACATGGATTTCTCATCTCGTGGGTCAGTGAGGGCTCGAGGTGTACGCCCTCCCTGTAGTGTGTGTGTGTGTGTGTGTGTGTGTGTGTAGAGAGAGAGAGAGAGAGAGAGAGAGAGAGAGAGAGAGAGGAGAGAGAGACTCCCCCACTCCCCGCCCCCTCCGTGCAGAGACCCGCGCGCACAGCCTAAGGAACCCAAGGCGATTGATTCATCGATGAAACAACACAGTTGTGATTGGTATGGGAGAAATTCTAGTCGCGTCTGTATGAGAGGTGCGCGTGCCACGCACGTGCGTGAGTGCGAGAGAGAGAGGGGGGGTGAGTAGTGTGCGTGATTGGGGGGGGGGGGACCGGGGGGACTGAGAGTGAGAGAGAGTGAGAGAGAGAGCGGGCGCGGTGGAGGGGCAGACGAAGGTTTGAGACGGCAGAAAGAATTGTGTCGGCGAGCGGTGGAAAGGAAGGGGTGGTGATAGACAGGGGTGCGAGAGAGAGGCGAAGAGGGGGCCGCGGCTCGGTGGAGAGGCTGGAGCGAGGGAGAGAGAGAGAGAGAAAGAGAGAGAGACGCCGGTGCGCGCGGTGCGCGGCGTGGAGTTTTGGGGCGTATTCCAGCTGGGCTTTCCTTTCCACTCGCCTTGCTGCTCCCAGACAGTGTGTGCATCCCTGCATCAGACTGATTTTCGTCTCCCTCGCTCGCACTTGCACCGGGCGGGCCATGAGTGCGAGACAGACAGAGCGACGAAACCGAAGCGTCTTGTCGCAAGCCGGCTCCGCGTTCAAATACCCGTTTAGTGCGACTCGTTATTTTCCTTGCCGCTTTCATCGCCGAAAGGCGCCTTTTGGGCGTCTTTGTTTCTCGGTTCCACTACACACACCGTCTTGTTGCTGTTTTTTTCTGTTGTTGTTTCTGTCGGGGAGGTATGAGGAGGGGAGTGGAGTTGGCGGCCGAGACGCAAAAGTGAAGTTTGTTGATTCGATGGAAGGGCGGGGCGGGGCGGGGCGGGGCGGGCGGGGCGGGGCGGGGCGGGTGGGCCGGACAATTCCATCGACGGCAAGGTGTTCGAGACGTGGTGGCGGTCGGCCGGCGCGGGGCGAGGTCACGGGTTAACGCTCCGCCACGCCGCGCCACGCCGCGCATGCCCGCTGCTGTTTTTATCGGTCATAACGGGGAAAGCGTCGATAATTTCATTATCCGTGGGAATGCCTTTTTCTGGCCGCGCCGCCGCCGCCATCTTGGCCGGCCGAGTGTTTGTTTTGTGACTCGGTGGCGTGTTCCGAATTGCCCACACCCTAAACCTATTTCAGTTTTATTTTTGCTTTTTTTGCTGATTTTCTAGTGAGGTTGTTTACTACAAAAAGTCGACGCAGCTAAATTTTCAAAAAAAAACAACATCTGGACAAAAAAAGTTTTTCTAAACCAACGGCATTTTTTTTCAAAAAGACACCTTGTCATTTATTTTTTCGAACTGAATAATTCAGCCTGGTAGCCCCCCCCCCACCCCCCCCCCTTACTCCCCCTACCCCTCCCCCCCCCCCCCCCCCCCCCCCCCCAATCGAAAGGGAAGACGGAGCTGGGTCGAAACGCGGAGTATCGACAGTGACTTCGGCAGTCTGTTCCGCTATCGCATGGCAGAAGACTGCTTCGTACGGCACTTTACGGCGTCCTCGCGTTTTTCACCGCCTTGTTTATGAGGTTGCAGGAAACAATATGACGGGGGAGGGGGGGGGGCCTCACCGCCGCAAAATTTCCGGTTCAAGCTGGACGGAATGATGCCATTTTGAGAGGCTCGTGTTGTCTCAACGTGTTTTTGTTTTCCTTATCATTTTTTTTTCTGTCCGTCAACAACACGCTTATCAAAATGCATGTGTGACCTTCCCTCGTCTGGACAATGTGGTTCGATACGAATAAATTAACGATGCTTTTGCCGCGGCAGGTCGTCCTGGACACGGCGCGCCTCGACGCGCGACGGAGGGGCTTGACCGACCCGCGGCCGGAAACGGGAGGGGGGTGGAAAAATTAGGGGGGCGATCGTATCTGCGCGCTTATGGACGCCTCTGCTTCTTTTGGGCAGTTTTTATTTCCCTCATAAAGCACGGGTGGGCCGAAGCCGGCCGAAGCTAATTCAATTAGGCTGCATGGGCAAGCAGGGCGAGCAGGGCAAGCAGACTGACGAGTCTCTCTATCACGAGCCGGGCCCGCGCCTGACCTGTCGCTTGACCGGACGAAGGCGAAGGGTGAAATAAGCAGGCGAATGCCAGTGAACCGAGCGTCGCTTTGGTGAAGAGTAGGCAGGGTTCGAATCCCGGAGAAACTAATTTTTTTTTTCGTTGATGAACTTCATTTCCAGATCTTAAGTTTTTGAACGATTTTGTGAAAGTTGACGTTTTGGAACGTGTTTATGAAAAGTCATCATTTTTACGATATTGGATCCTGACCGTTTTTAGAGTGCCCTTGCTGTGTAAATTTCTTTCAATTAATTTTTTTAAAGTGTCGTATACGCGTTGCTCACCCTAAAAAGCAGTGGCGTCTGGCGTGCTCATGAGGTACAAAATTTTGGCCCACGAAATCCCCAAACCGAACTGTCGGGCGACCATTTTTATTTCCTTGATTTCTGCGTCTCGGCGGCACTGCGCCGCCGCGCTCCCGACTCCTCCTGTCTGCCTGGCTCGGCCCGCCTTGTTGTTTAGAAAGCACACAACGTAAAAATCCAGCGCGGGGCGCGCGGTGGCGGCGGCGCGGCCCGGATTTGCATCCGCAAACGTAAAGTATGTAGCCGGGGCTTCGACGGGGGGGCTCCTGGTCTGTCCTGGCCCCAAAGGGGGCCCGAAGGGGGCCCGAAGAGGGGCACGGAGCCCGGCTAGACACTGTGAAACACACGGCGCGCCCCAATCCCTCCAGCCTGAAGGTTGCTTCCCCCCCTCCCCCTCCCCCCTTCCGCTTCTCATCTGTTCATCCTCCCCCGTCTCTTCTACCTGAGTGGAATCACATATATCTGGGCGCAGCGTAGCTCGGCGCACCTCGGCCCCGCGCCGCCCCACGCAAAGCCCATATAGCTTACACACGGGCGGGGCGCCCCCCCCCCCTCCCCCTCCCCCCCTTCCCCGATCCTCCACCAGCCGTGCGACACTTGTTTCGTCGCAATGCATCAAAACAGCAGCAGCAGCGGCGCCGCGGTGTGGGAGAAAGAGAGAGAGACAACGTGTGGTCCTTTATTATTTCAGAGGGCGCTGCTGCCAGTGGCTTTCAATCGAAAAACATAATGGGAGCACACGGGGAAAAGGCTGGGAAAGCAGGCGGCCGCGTCGCCACCGCGTCGCCGCGTCCCGGGCCGCGGGTTCGAGTACCGCCCGGGTTTTTGTTTTCGTTTTCCAAACTTTTGTGTTTCGCGTTTTGTTTCTTATTGTTCGGCGCTCGTGGACTAGCGGCTCGATTCGCAACACGGCTGGGTTGACAAAGGCAACGTTTTGTTCGTTGTCGTTGTATTTTTCAGCGAGGTGCACTACTAATCACATGCCGTGTGCCTGTCGGCTGAACCCATCTGCTATTCGGGCCGGTGAGGCCTCTATTGGGCGTTATAGGTTTTTCCTAATCACCCCGCCGGCCCACGAGGTAAGTATAGCCTCGGCGGCGCCTCGGCGTGCCACTGCACTGCTAGGCCTGCACGCCATGGCGTGCCAGCACGCTAGCCATGTCCGTGCCTGTGTCTTCGGCGCGGCGGACATGACTAATTAGGTCGTTTTAGTGGATGGGTGCTATGCCCGGAGGTCGGAACGGCACCACAACAGGTGAACTCTCCAACGCACGCACGCGTCCGGTTCAAATCCATTGGCACAGCCAAACCTATTCGCCATTTGGCTTGCCTGGAGTCAACAGCGTTGACTTCCGAAAGGGCAAGCGAAATCGGTTAGAAAGCCCAAATTAGCCAGTTACATTTTAGAATATGATAGCAATTTTCCTCACGCCAAGCGCCAAAGCCTTTTGGCACTGGAGGCAGGCTGCACCTCGAAAAGGAGAGTCACTGGTTAAAGGACATGCTTGAGTCAAGCAAAAGTACCCCCTTGAAACATTACACTTGAAATGAAGCATGCTCAAATCCCCCTGATTTAAATAGAATGGCGGTTCCACCACACCGTACCTGATTGCTTAAACAGGGGAATGCCCCAGTCTACCTTCCCTAACAGGTTGCCCCCTCTCAAATTCATTCCTCCCGGCGAAAACCCCAATCAAAATCCAAAAGAAAAGCTTTACCCCCACAGGCGTTCCGGCGCAAGGGAGGGCGGGAAAGGACCCCCCCCTCCCGTTGCCAGGTGAAGGGTCCCCCCGGCCCGATCGGTCCTTTGCCTCCCACTGCGGGTTCCCGGGGGGCCAAAACGCAATAACTGTTTTGTGCCCGTCATTTGAGATAATTTGTACGTAATACGTTTCAAATCGCAGTGGTGGGTCGTCGATGTCTCTTCTGGTGGTTCGAGTCCGTCGCCAAGCTCACCGATGGCCAATCTGTGTCTCCGAGTCCCGACGCACAGTGGGCCAGAAGACCGGTGGAGGCGGCCAAAACTCTAGACGCGTTTTGAGCTCCACAGTCGCTAAATGGGACTCGAACCGAACGTGTGACCCCACCAATGGATTGCTCTCCGAACGAGGAATCCCATTGGTGGGGTCACACGTTCGGTTCAAGTCCCATTTAGCGACTCTGGAGCTCAAAACGCGTCAGGAGTTTTGACCGCCTCCACCGGTCTTCTGGCAAATCCACTGTGCGACGGGTGCTTGGGTCGCCACTAGTCCGACCCGCGAGACGCACTTCGACGCCGTCAAAGGAAACGCAGGGCACTTCGTACACTTTGTACCGACCGCGTCTCGCCCCGTCTTCCTTGTAGTTGGGGGCCGTACCAGTGTACCACAACAAGAGAAGTGGGGCCTTCTTATTTTGCAGCCCCCAACCCCCACCCCCTCCCCCTCCAGGCTGCCCTTTCGCCAGCCTCCTGCAGCCTCCTTTATTTTTCTTCCATTCCTCTCGCCCTGGCGGTGCCCTGGCGGTGCCCTGCAGGCCGAACCCTGGTCGCGTCGCTCTGTCTCTCTCGCACTCGCGGCGCGTTCCGTGGAGGTGCGAGAGAGACGGAGCGGCGAAGCGCAGCACTCTTCGGAATCAGACTGAACGCGGTGCGCTGGCGGTATTCTGCTGTTCCGCGTCTCCCTCCTCGCTCCTCATCCCTGGACTGCCCCCCTCCACACTCACACACACACACGCACGCACACACACACGCTTTGCAGGCGAGCCTTCATCTTTACTTGCATCTGACATGTGCTCGTGTTTGCCAGGCTTTTCGCCTCGCGCCGTGCCTGCAGGCTGCGAGTCGCTTTCGTCGCTCTGTCTCTCTCGCACTCTCGGGCCGCACCGCGTGGGTGCGAGAGAGACAGGTGCCTGCTTGACGTGGCGCGGCGCGTGGGCGGAGAGGACGGCACGGCGGCGGCGGGGTGCGACTCGCCCGCCAGAGAGGCCCGCCAGGCCGCCAACACATTATTAGTCTAACGAGAGCACCTTGTTTGGCGCCCAAATGGAGGGGGTGGGCCCCGTGCGGCCCCGTGGGGGAGGTTGGTCCGCTAGCCCCGGCCAAGCCGCCACGCGCCCCGGAAGACGCCGCTGTCTGCAGTGCGGGGTGGTTTCCGCTGTTTCCGCCGCCGGATTGCCCATCGGCGGGCGGGTTTGATTTAGAGGCCGAGTCGAGGGCCTCGACGGCGACCTCGGCCGACCACCGCGACGGCGGGGTGACGAGGCCGCCGCCTGGCCTTGACGGCGTGCTGGCGGTGGCCCTGGCGGCCCTGGCGGCCCTGGAGGCCTGGCGGCGGCCTCGCGACGGACACGGCGGTGACAACGCCGCCAGGACGCCGTCGGATAGAGTGTCAGCGGGCGAGACGGCGGTGGCGGTCGGTCCCTCGGCGTGGTCCGGCCGGGCGGGTCCGGGCGCCGCCCCCGCCGAGAACCTCTCCCCTGTTTTCCTTGTCACCCCTCGGAGGCGGGCCGCGGGCGGGCCGGGCCGCGGGCGGCAAGGCGGCCAGGGAGGGGGTGTTCTCGTGGTCAGGGTTGGGGTTGGAATACCCTGCACGCCGGCAGGCCGGCACGCCGGTGGGTGTGGCGGGGGCGCGCCGCCGACCGCACCGTTTTCGGACACTCATTTTCGTCGCTGTGTCTCTCTCGCACCTCCACGGGCCGCTCCACGAGTGCGAGAGAGACAGCGCGACGCTCGGACACTGTTCAAACTCATTCGAATTGAGCTCCGTTTGAGCGCTACAGCCGCGACCACGTCTTCGGCTTGGCCGGCCTGGCCGTCGGCCTTCAGGGAGGCGCCTGGGTTTTAATTAAGCAGCTCGCGGGGTGAGGGGTCCGCGGAGTGCTATCCGCTGCTCCGCCGCTCCTCCGCGGCGACGAGTGTAGGCGCGAGGCGGGGAGGGTGCGGGGAGGGTGCGGCACCGCGGGACTGTGTCACACGAGAGCACGCTTTGTCCGCCCGGCCAGCCAAAGCCGCCAATCACGTGCCGGCCTCGAATCGGCGCCGCGCTCCCATTGGCCGGCCGACAGGGGAGGCACACCGCAAAAAAATGGGAAAGAAACAACAAGAACAAAAGACGGTCGCGGCGCTGTCAGTGAAGTAGTGTCCGCGGGTGAAAGTCCAGTGCGACACTTTTCGCGTACGATTATTTTAAAAACTGTGGCGGTCTCTGATCCCGTCCTCCCCCTCTATCCCTCACACACGCGCCCCCATCCCCCCTCACACACACACGCGCGCGCACAGGGGTGCATGTGGGGAGCGGGGTCCGGTGCGCCGCGCGTTCTCGCCGATTCGGATTTTAATTTTACCTCGCATTTCGCATTTTATTATTCAGATTCAAAGGCGCGCGAGCGGACGGGCGGCGGGCCGGCGGGGGGAGGTAGGCCTACAGTGGCGACGCAGCGCGGGGAGGGGGGGGGGCGAGCAGCTGCATAAAGGTGTCCCTAAGCTGGACCCCAGCCTGTCTCCCTCCCTCCCCGCGCCGCCCCTCGCGGTCCCTCTCGCTCCCTCGACGCCGCGGCGGCGCGGCGCTCTGACCGCTGTCCATCAGTGCATCAACGCGTAGTGAGTGTCGCTGATGCATTTTCGCGACAGCGGCGACAGCCGTGGCCGGCTGGACCACTCCAGCCGGGAGTCTTGTTCGTGCATTTTGTGTCCGAAATCCGGGAAAGAAAAAGGTTGCCTCTGTTTTTCATCCTCTCCAGAAGATGTTTCAACTCGAGTAAACTTGCTTATATTTTTGCACGCTCCGTATTTGAAAAAAAAAATGTGTGACTGGGATTCGAACCCACACCCCCAGGCTTTATCTGCTTATTATTTGCAGCTCGAGTGATTGGATTACTGTTCTTTGGGCCGTCATTACAAGAAGAAAAAAAGGGAGAGAAAAAGAGAAAAAGATGAAAGGCGCGCAGAAAAGATACAGTGCAGCCGATCATTATGTTGAAGAGCAGTGCTGCCACTCCTGCGACGCGCCAAACGACGCCAAACGCAGGCCCGCCAACATTAGCATCGTTACAAGTGAGACGACAAGATGTAAACAGTTCGCCACAAAAAGAACCGCGCCGATGGGCGGCCGTGGAGGAAAAAAAAATGTCGGAACGCGCGTGCGGAAGCGTTGCAGAAAAAAAACAAAGCAGTTGCATGTGGAGGGTGGGCCGCAGGGGCTAGCCATGCAAATAATATGAACACTATCGGCGACAGGGTCAGCTGTCGCACCGGGTCCTAGGCCGCGCGGGGACGTCGAAAAAATTACCTCTCTGTCTCTGTCGCACTCATTATTTCACCCGAGGCTCGCCTCCACGCACCGACGCTTGATGCTTCGGCCGATAGGCAACCTAGCGCTGCAGAAGCAGCGTTTTCATCATTCACAATGGTTTTAAATAATGTTGTGTTTGACGCAGGCGTCACCTACCCTGCAAACGAAAATGGCCGAACGGATCTCGTTGTCGGGGGGTAATTTATTGTTTCGCCCCCTCCTATCATCAAACGACAAAGTTTGTACTTTTTAGGGGGTGTTCTTTTAATGCCGTTTCCTTTTTTTGCTGAGCTTTTTTAAGTAGCCAAGGTGTGCAGTTGCTGTGCTTTTTCCGGCAGGAAGGACAAAAATTTTGTTTAAACCTGACAGTTTTTTTTTTTTTTTCTATTAAAAGAGCTACTTATTTTTTTTTTAAGTATAAAATTTAGATTTTATATTTTAGTTTCCCGCGTTGCGTGGGCTGGTAAATCCGAGCGTTTCTGCCACCGGTTCGGCATGCTACTTGATGCTGCGAACGTCACTCGGACCGCGCGGTAGTTTGTCATGCAGAGATAGCCACGCGTCCCCCCCCCCCCTTTCATTTCAGGGTGCAGTGCAGGCTGCAGGGTGCAGCGCCGAACCGAAACAGATGCAAATGACTTTGGAACGCCACAGGTCATAAATTGATTGGAGAGAGCGCCTTTATCCCTGGACAGAACTATAAAATATGGGGTACAGATGTCGGAACTGGATCTGGTTGCCATGGGGACCACGCGGACGGCGGCTGCCCTCGCGTGCCGGCTGTCTCGCTGTCTCTCTCGCACTCGCCGGAAGGAGCGTAGGAAGTGTGGCCATGCAAAAAGCGGCAGCGCTCCCCTCATTGTATCTTTGTCCCCGTTTTACGACAGAAATGCATTTCGCTTTTCGCTGCAGATCTGCGTGCGAGTTGTCGCAAATCCCTCGCCGCCGCTTTCGCAGGGCGGCTTGCCTGGTGAGAGATGGTTGCTGCCGTTTTTAAAAAGTTAATTTTCTTTTCAAATTAGTAAGGGAAAACGAAGAAAACGGGAATACTTATTTTGAATTGACGTTCCCTTTAAAAGTTCATCTAAAATTGTAAGTTGATCTGCTTTTGCTATTATATTTTTGGGCGTCCGTGAGTGGGCCTCACCAAAAGTGCTGATTTGGCGAAAAGAGAGTATAAAATGGCGGCTCTCGGAGGGTAATGAGAGAGAGAGAGAGAGAGAGAGAGACTGTCACGAGCGACGCGCACGCGTTACTAATCCCATTTACTGGGGCCGGGCAAATACGTATGACATCTCTTGAATCCCTCAAGCGCCGGTGTGCGTGTGTGAGAGAGAGTGCGTGTGCGTGTGTGTGCGTGCGTGCGTGTGGAGCGGACAGGAGTAGAGTGTCGAACGGAGCGAGGGAGTGAGCGGCGGAGACGTCGCGAAACTGACGGAATAGTTATTGAGGGGCTTGCTGGAGAAGAAGGGAGACAATAAGTTGTGCGAAGAGAGCGAGAGAGAGAGAGAGAGAGAGAGAGAGAGAGAGAGAGAGGAGAGATGCAGAAGGAAGAGAGGGGCGTAAATGCTGGAGAAGGAAAAAAGGAAACACAGAGAGAGGCAGAGAGAGAAAGAGAACAGTCAAAGTGATACAAGAAACAAAGGCGAGGGAGGGGGCTCTGCCTCTGTCTGTGTGATTGCTTCAACCGAGAGCGTAGCAGCGCAGTGTGCGGATTCGACGAAATAATAATATATAGAATGGAGGGGAGGGGAGGCTGCAGATGAGTCATTGTGTGATTAGAGACGAGGGTGGCGGGGGAGGCGGGGGAGGGGGCGTAGGGCCTAGGGGTGCGGGGCGGCGGCGAGTGTGTGGGAAGCCTGGAGCGGCTGAAAGCCAGTCGCCCAGGCCCCGGGCTGCCAGGCCCTAGGCTCCAGGCCCTAGGCTCCAGGCCCTAGGCTCCAGGCCCTAGGCTCTAGGCCCTAGACTCCAGGGCCTAGGCCTTGCCCGGCCCGATCGGCACCCGAGGAAACCGTCGTCGCCCCGGCCTCGTGTTGCCGTGTTCGGCTGTCGGAAATTTTGACAGTCGGGGTCCGCCCGCCGCCCCGCCGCCCCGCCGCCCCGCCGCCGGGCCCAAGAAGGCCTGGCCCAAGGCCTGGCCGCCGCGACGCTGCCGGGGTGCCGGGGTGGCGGTGGCGGCAGAGACGGAGTGGACACTGCGAAAAATGGCAGCGGGGGAGGGGGAGGGGAGGGCGGCGAGGAAGCCAGTCGCGCGACATTAGGAGGAGGTGGGGCGAGGCGGGGTGGAAGTTGAAAACCGCGCCCGGCACCGCCATCCACAACAGCGGAATGTAAGGAGTGTCTCAGTTTCCGGCCGGCGTGAAAAAACTGAAAACGCAACGCGGATTCGAACCCGCGTCAGTCAGTGTTCGGCGTGCTACCAAACCAGCGCCGCCGCGACCGACTTCCGAGAGCTTCGTCGCTCTGTCTCGCTCGCACCCATTCGGAACGCCCCATGAGTGCGAGGGAGAGACTCTCGGAATCAGTCCGCCGGTCCGCCGTCTTCCTGTGGGAATCACTCGCCCTCGTTACAGTCGCTTTCCTGGAGGCTGGAGGCTTTTTGCCCGCCCGCCTCGCCACGCCCCCGACGACGCCGCCCCGCCCCCGCCCCGCCCCGCCCCGCCCCGCCCCGCCACGCCCCGCCACGCCATACCGCATCCGGATTTTTTTTTCGCCTTCTTGCCATTTTTTTCCGGGTCGAAAAAGAGGGAAAACGTTGTCGACGCCTGTCTATCTAGCGCTTTAGTGCGCGCGGCCGCATCGCCGCACCGCCGCACCGCCGCGTCTTCGGACCACACCCCAGCCACCCCCTGCGCGCCGGCCTGCCAGCCCGGCGTCCCTGTCCGCGACCGCGCGTCAGCCATCTTGATTTTCGTCAAGTGATGAGGAGCCGGACCGATGGCAGGTCTGGTCTCGGTTGGCCGTGCAGTCCCTCCCCCGCCCCGCCCCGCCAGTGTCGCGAGCACACTCCCACCGCGGCGGGGCGGTTCGCCGTCGTCGTCGTGGACCTCGGCCGGCATTGGCCGGAAGCGCCGCAGTTTTAATCGAGTGGAAAATGAGCGGCCGATACAGTGACGTCACCGCCAGGCTGTGATTGGTCCGATTGGCCGGGTTGGTCGGATTGGCCGGACGATGAGGTGATAAGACGAGTCACCTCCGGGGCGGCCTGCTTGGCCTCCTCGCCGCTATCGAGTCGGCCGAGCCGAGGCCGTGGTGCTGACAGCGCAGTAATTGTCGTCCAATCTCGACACGCGTTTCCGGCCCGGGTTCAAATACCCGCAGGTCAAGATTTTTTTTTTAATGATTTGTCCCTGCGGCTGGGCCGCTGGACCGCTGGCGCGCCAACGCCGACGTGTACACATACGTGTGCGGCTGTCCCTCGGCGACTCTGCGGTCAGCGGCAGCACCCAGGCGCCAAGTGCTCAATCGATGGAATCACCTCATGAAGGGCGGGCGGGTGGTGGCGACGGGGCGGCAGGGCGGGCCCCCTCCGTCGAACCGCAGCGAGAGCGAGGGAGAGCGAGGGAGAGAGAGCCGACAGCGCCGCGAAAGCCGAGATGGACGCCGACGCCTCGATGTGGGCCCCCGCCGCCCCCGCCGCCCCCGCCGCCCCCGCCCGCCGCGAACACATCATCTGGCTTCAATTAATTTATGGTCAGCGCGCTCATTTTACGAGACGATTTTCATTCTTGAAAGTGTCCGATCCAATTCGAACGGCGTCGCCGTCGCCAACGCCGAGAAGGCGGCCGGGGCGGCCGGGGCGGCGGCCTCGCTATGATGAAGCCAAGACGTTGCGATGACCAGCGCGGCGCGGGGGAGGGGGGAGAGGAAAAGAGAGAGAAAGAGTGAGAGAGAGGGCTCTGGCAGGCGGTCCAATCAATGGGGGACGGGGCATCACTGGACGCTCCGACCGGGCCCCCCCCGCCCCCCCCCGCCCCGCCCCGCCCCGCCCCGCCCCGCCCCGCCCCGCCCCGCCCCGCCGAGACCGCCGCGCGACACGCCACGCACGGTGGACACGCCAGGCGCGCCTTGCGGCCAAATAAGCGACTCACGCCCCACTCCAAAGTCAAGCGTGATGAAAATGCGGTGCCAAAGATTACGCGTGCGTGTGTGAGAGTCTGCGTGAGAGAGGGTGAAAGAGAGGCGGAGAGAGTTGCCACTTGGGTCGCGGATTCATCCGCCCAGTGGCCACTCTACACACCGCGCTCATTTGCATACGCAGCCTCGCGTAAAACATCCCTCGTCGGCGCCCCCTCAAACAAGGCGTGGCGGAGCGCGACACCGCCGCCCCGCCCCGCCCCGGCCCGCCCAGTCATCAACTTGTTTACCCCGGGCGGGTCGGCCTTACCCCTTACCTACCCCTACACCCCTTTCAATACACCTCTCGACCCAAACAGGTGCGCCATTGTTGATTCAACCCTTTCGCACTCACTCCTCCACTTGACACACGCAACGCACACCTCCTCTCTCTCTCTCTCTCTCTCTCTCTCTCTCTCTCTCTCTCTCTCTCTCTCTCTCTCTCTCTCTCTCTCTCAGACACACACACACACACGTGTGGAATGGGGTAGATGGGCGTCGATCCGCTCTAGCTCGGCGCCTTCCGAGAGTTTACGGCCTCGCTTTATAAAAACATAAGAACCGAAGCCGAGACACGGAGACAGCAGTGGCATATGAAAAGATGATGGTGTCCTGCCTGCCTTCGGCCTCCGGTATGCAAGAGTGAGCGAGAGAGCATGTATGCATCTCGGATCGATTGCCGTGGCGTGACCTTCGGGAGCCACGGCGTCGGGAAGCGCTAAATAACCAAAATTGTTGGTAACGAATTCGACACGTGTTGGGCTAGCTCAACCGGTCCGAGCCACTGTCCGCAAAAGGCCTCCACCCTCCCAAGCCAGGGGGTTGCTTTTGGAAAGGAAAATCCCGAGCTACTTTGACTGTTGGTTCTTGTCTTGAAGCCGGCCGGTGTTGAACCAGCGACAGCTTCACTGGTAAAACTAAAGCGTAACTCTATGCTTGAGTCAAGCATAAAGTTACGCTTGACGACGTTACGCTTGAAATGAAGCATACTCGGGAAATTTCCCCATGCATTTAGATAGGGGAAATCTTGGCCGATGAGCCTGTTACGCTTGATTTCAAGCGTAAACTGATTACGCTTGAAAACAGAGGGTAATGCTACGCTTTAGTTTTACCAGTGTCGGAGCTGCTGCGTCGCCGGGGTTCGAACCCGGACCGCCGCTCACGCTGCCTCGCAGAGCTTTCGGTTTGTCCGACGCGAAGGTACTTGCTCGCCGACCTTGGCGTGCCGGCCAATGGTTTTGCAGGCTGAGTGTTGGCCGGCTGCAGACTGGTTCCGAGAGTCGCCTTCGTCGCTCTGTCTCTCTCGCACCTGCGCGGCGCGCCCCGTGAGTGCGAGAGAGACAGAGCGACGAAAACGACTCTCGGAATGAGTCTGGCGGCCGGCCGGCGTAGCGGGGCGCGGAGTGCCGAGTCGTGTCGGCCACTGCTCCGGCCGCTCCGCGCGCAGCGGGACGCTGCTGCAGCGCCAGGGGCCGTTTTGGTCGCTCTGTCTCTCTCGCACCCACGGGGCGGGCCGCAGCGGTGCGAGAGAGACAGAGTGGCCGCGCTGGTCCGGCGAGTCGGCACTTCCTGGCCTCTCCACCCTAATGACACTCTAATGATGCTCGGTGTTCCTCTTAGGGCACATATTTAGAAACAGCTCGACGCCCCGGACGCGGGACGCGCGGAGGCCCCCCGCGGGGCCCCGACGCCCCGCGGTGGACTCTGAGTGAGCGCGGCCGACCCGGACCCCGGGGTGCGACCGCCAGCCCGCCACGCCTCAAGGTAGATCTCAGTGACTTCTGACGTCGAGGAAGGCGACGCCACACAGTGAGCCTGAAGACCAGCGCGGGCGGCCAAACCTCTAGAGACGCGTTTTGAGCTCCAGAGTCGCTAAATGGGACTCAAACCGATCGTGTGATCCCACCAATGGATTGCTCTCCGAACGAGGAATCCATTGGTGGGGTCACACGATCGGTCCGAGTCCTGTTTAGCGACTCTGGAGCTCAAAACGCGTCTAGAGTTTTGACCGCCTCCACTGATCCTCTGGCCCACTGCGGCGCAGGCAGCCAAACACTTGCACTGAACAATTTTAAGCCAATGCATTCTTTTTCCCTGGGAGAGTCTGCTAGCCTGGACGCTCAAGCTTCGCCGAGGCCGGACAGCCGCTACAGTCACACCGCCACAGCACCCCCGCGGCCCGTCCTGGCCCGTCCTGGCCTGGCCCGCCTCGGCCTCGGACTCGCACGTCTTGAACATAATCTCCGCGGCAACTATATCAGCCCCTCCCCGCCCGTCCTGCAACACAAATCGATCGCCGTCCGCGCTGCAGGCTCTCTCCGAGGCCCGGTCGCTCTGTCTCTCTCGCACCCGCACTCCCAGTCCCGCGAGCGAGAGAGACAGAGCGGTGCACCCGCTCGGAATCAGCCCTTAGGCGTTTCGAGGCGGCCTCGCCGCACAGTGGGCCAGAAGACTGGTGGAGGCGGCCAACACTCTTGACGCGTTTTTAGCTCCTGGGTCGCTAAATGGGACTCGAACCGAACGTGTGACCCCACCAATGGATTGCTCTCTGAACGAGGAATCGATTGATAGGGTCACATGTTCGATTCAAGTCCTGTTTAGCGACTGTGGAGCTGAAAACGCGTCCAGAGTTTTGGCCGCCTCCCCACTGTGCGCCGTCCCGCCTCAAAAGGAGTCTGTGTCGCACCTATCCGGGACGCCCCGCGAGTGCGAGAGAGACAGAGCGACGCTCGGAGACGCTGTCCGTCCTTGCTGGGGGGGGAGGGGGGAAGGGGGCTGGAAATGTTCCAGGTCCGCGCGCCACTCAAGAAACACAATAGCAGCATCAACGCCACCGTCCTGGTGCACTTTGGCGTTCGAGCGACGCGAAGCACGACGGCACCGATCCTCGTGCAAAGCAGGAGCAGACTTCCTCGTCCGAGGTCCCTTTTTTCGAAAACCGTGGTTTTTGCGTCCCCTGCCTGGACCTCTGGGTGCTGCTGCTGCATGCTGGGTGCCCTCGTCGTGTCCAACTGCCAATCGGTGGAGGCAGAAAAAAAAAAAAAAACTATCGGACCTACCGAGTGAGGCTGAAAATCCTTATCCTTCTCTCATTTCCGCAGAATGGAGGGGGGAAAGTGCGATCGGCGAGTGTAGCGACACAATGAGTGACCACTGGCTGGGGGAAGAGGGTGGCTGCAGTGCTTTGCAGTGCAGTGACAAACAAGGGGCCACTCTGCATGCTCTGCATACAGCTCGTGTCCAGACGAGGACACTACTTTTGAAACAGAGCAAAACGCGACCGGCAAAAAAAAAGAAACGAGGAATAACAGAAAAAACTTTTGATCCCCTCGCGATGGCCTACTTTTTATTATTCCACCCCGCGGACACAATGACGGCAAATTTCGGGAAACGATCGAATGCCGCCGCTGCCTTGTTTCCGAAAGAGAAATCGAAGCAGCGAGGGGGGGGGGCGCCCACCCTCTGGACGAAAACCTTCGACTGGCGGCTCAACTCAGCAATCCAAAAAAAATAAGTTGGTTATAAAATATTGCAGCAATGTGTGGGTAGTCGGTCTTCTGGGTATTCGGGATTCTGGAAATTCCAAGGATAAGGAAGCCTTTCTCCATGTGTGCTTTGTCAGGGTAGCCGTATTTCGGCCGAAGGCTCACCGCCTTAGTCAGACTCCGAACGGCGCGTTCGACGCTCTGTCTCTCTCGCACCCTTGTGGCACGCCCCACGAGTGCGAGAGAGACGGAGCGATATAAAAGCACTGTTCGGATAAGCCCTCTGGCCCACGCCACCAGCCCATCCTTTGATTAGCACCACTCCGGATTGGACGGCAAATGACAACCGAGGGGATGGACTCATGGACTCACTCCGTCGTGGAGGGCGTGCGGGGCGGGGCGGGGCGGGGCGGGACGGGACGGGGCGAGGCGGGGCGGGGCGGGGCGGGGGCGATGGCGTCACATCTCAAACCGCACCGTTTTGCCCTCGCCGTCGCGGTGTGCTTCAAAGTGGCGAAAAGAAGAGGAGGAATGCTGCAGAAATAGAGATGATCACGCGGTTCCTTCGGTTTCTCCGCCATGGCGTCACTCCCCCCCTCCCCCTCCGTCCAAGACACGACCTTTTCTTGTTGTTGTTTTTTTTTGCTCCTTGTGCGAAATCGCGCGCCGGTTCGGCCGGGACGCGCTCGCCATGAAATGAAGCAAATTATTGTCACCTGTGCCCTGGCGGCCGAGGCGGCCGAGGCGGATAGGAGGAAAGGGGACAGGTATAGACGAGGAGGGATAGATTGTTAGTGGAGGCGGTGTGGGGTGTGTGTTTCAATGCCGCCAGGTATAGCCTCGTGCGAGTAACTTAATAAGCCCACCCCCCCTCCTTCTTTTTTCAAACCTCGCTATCCTCCTCGTCCCGTCTTCGTCTTTCCCTCAGGACTCCGAGATATATCGCGCCGAAGGCCCCGTCGGATTGCTCTCACTATTCGTAATGTTTACTTTCAATTTATTGCCGTATCAAACCGCCGCCTGACGCGGAACAGCCCGCCGCTTTCTCCACCGCACGATCGGAGGAGCAGACGGACAGACAGACAGACAGACAGACAGACAGACAGACAGACAGACAGACAGACAGACAGACAGACAGGCAGACAGACAGACAGACAGACAGACAGACAGACAGGCAGGCAGGTAGGCAGACAGACAGGCAGACAGACAGACAGACAGACAGAGCAGACGGACAGACAGACAGACAGACAGACAGACAGACAGACAGACAGACAGACAGACAGACAGACAGACAGACGGCTGCACGGTTGAGCGTTTCTTCGCAGATGTCAATTCAAATTGACATGTGGAATCGACGCGGGAATCGATGTAAAATGCATACATGTAGAACACCAAACGCAGTTCACCAAGACTCTGTGAATATAAATTTGCTCAAAAATTGTAAAACAAAATTCCTGAATTTTGCGGCCGAAAGACCGGGGCGACGGCACGCGGCCTCTCGCACTCATTGTCTTAATCTGCCCCAAACATCCCGTGCCAACACATGGACCGGCCAGACCCTACCCTTGCCGGCCTCCCCCTTTAGCCACCAACACACTAACACACACACACACTCACACACACGCAAAAAATATAAAAAACGAAAAAAAAAACGTAAAAAAAGGGTGTGGCACGCGGCCGCTCCCCTCACCCCGTGCCGAGGTTGTGGTTTTGCCGCCGCCGCTGCGGCAGTAGTAGCAGGTAGTCTTTCTCGCGTGGTGTTGCTGCAAGCAACCCTATCCGAATTGAGCAATATCCACACCCTATCATATACCTTGCGCGATACACACACACACACACACACACACACACACGCACACACACACAGACATACACGCACGCACACACAGGGACGTGCGCAACGCGCTTACGGCGTCAACAGGCGGCAGGGGTTTGACAGAATCCACTTTTTATGTTGTGATTTCCCCCGATTTCGCGGGGATAATGTGAAATGGAAACCGTAATTTTGTGTAAACATGTGAAGTGTGACGGCCTGACGGCCTGACGGGCATCGCGAGGCACCAGGAGGCCGAGGGCGCCGCGGGGGTGGATTTTCCGCTCGCGGACGTCGAGACACTTTTAAGGGATCGAGTGATTTTGAAAGGATTTGCTCGGCTTAGCAGGTGCTTTGTTTGACAGGATTGCTGAAATTTAAGGCACGACAATTTAAAAAAAAAACGGAAAATCCATTTAAGTTTTGTTTTACTTTTTTCGGTTTTACCAAGCGGATTACTGGCGACAACCAGCCGACTTAAAATCGAAAACAAAAGAAGCGCGTGTGGAGATTCGAACCCTCGCCTTCCGGATTTGTAAGTCAGTGCTTTACCGACGCGGCCACGCCGCCGTCACAAACTCCACGCGGTTTCCTTCTTCGGGAAACGATGCATGCCAGCTGACGTCACCGTGGCGCCTTCTAATTTTTTTAGTACTTCCCGCTAAGAACCAGCCATCGCGCGCGCCGCTCCGTTTCGGCGAAGGTTGAAGGACAACGGCAACTGGTTCGGTGAGTGGATTTTACTGTTGCACTTGGAAAAATACGGCCGTTTGGTGGAGCGAGCGGGCCGCTGGTCGCGCGGCGGGCGGCGGGCGGTGGAGGCGGGGGTCGCAGGGAGCCCCCCGCGGGGTAGGCAGGCCTGGCACGCCGCACGCACGGCCGCTGCACGGATTGCCTACGCCCTCCGTGGCAGGCGCGCGCGGACCCAGCCAGCCGGCTCTATAGGGCCCACCCCTTTGGCGGGACATTTTAAAATGGACTTCGGGCATCCAGGCAGGAGGCTCACTTCTGGGAGACAGACAGACAGACAGACAGACAGACAGACAGACAGACAGACAGACAGACAGACAGACAGACAGACAGACAGACAGACAGACAGACAGACAGACAGACAGACAGACAGACAGACAGACAGGCAAGATGCGCACAGCAAACTGCCCCATGAGTTCTTGAAGCTTTTTTTTTCTTTCACTTTTTTTTTAGTGCGGGCGCCGTGACGACACACAACTTTGTTCACGATATTTTTGACAGCTCGCGCGGGGCCGCCACCTTGCCCGGATAGCTCCGGCAGCTCCGGCCCCGCCCCGCCCGGCCCGGCGCGGCTCGGTGTGAGTTGAAGCCGCAGTAACGATGTGAGGCCGCACCCACACCCACACACACTCGCCGAACACGCACACCGACTCACTCTCTGCTTCAACACAACACACACACACACACACACACACACACACACACGTGCGCGTACGCGCGGCGCACACATGCAGCCTCGGACCGTGAAGAAGGAAAATCAAGCCCCCTCCGCGAGGCTACGCGAGGCTACGCGAGACTAGACGCCCAACGATTCCGCGAAGCGTCGTCTCGTCGCTGTGTCTCTCTTTCTCTCTCTCTCTCCCACACACACACACCCTTACGGGGCGCGCCGTGAGTGCGACAGAGACGGGGCGACGAAAAGCGGGTGAGGCGGCCGCCAAGCAGGACGTGAACGTCTTATTTCCTGAACGCGTCTCTGCCTGCGCGGCCTGCACGGCCTGCCCTGGCCCAAGAAGGCGCCGTGCCATAATTGGATATATGGTTAGCTCGGCCGGCGCGTTCCGTTTCGCGTTCCGTTCGCAGAGACTTCTCTAGATCCCATCTCTTTCTGCGGCGGCTCTTTCAAGAACTGGGAGGGGGTTGAAGATGCGGGGTCACGGGGGAGGGGGAGGGGGAGTTTTATTTTTATCATCCACTTGCGAGCAATAGGAACGAACGTGCAGGCTCCTCGTCTAATATCGATTTCGAGGGGGGTTCAGCTACAAAGAAAATAATTTCCCCTTTTTTCTTCGTCTTCTTCTTCTTCCGCCCGCCCTGCTTCTTTTCGGCGTTCCTTATTTCTTAAGGCGCGGCCCCGCCACGCCCCGCCGCGCCCCGCCACGCCCCGCCACTCCGCACACGGTGTGCGCGCGGGTGTGTGTGTGTGTGTGTGTGTGTGTGTGTGTGTGTGTGTGTGCGTGTGTGTGTCTTTGTGTGAGTGTGTGCGTGTGTAGACTCGAGTTGGGATTGGCGTTCGCAGTGCGGCCTGGATTACAAGGATCACGGTGTTGTGCAGGCCGCGAAAGGGAAGTGAAGGGGAATTCCTCCTTGGGGAGGAAGGGGGAGGGGGGAGGGGGGGGGCCACCGCGGCCAGACCACCGCCTCAGCCACCATGGGCACCATGAGCACGCCATTCGCCATTTCATTAAATTACGAGTCTCGCCACCATGCACCACGCCAACCGCGTCACGGAGACGAGGCGGACGGACAGACAGACAGGCAGCAGACAGCAGACAGACAGACAGACAGACAGACAGACAGACAGACAAGCAGACAGACAGACAGAAGCAGACAGACAGCAGACAGACAGACAGACAGACAGACAGACAGACAGACAGACAGACCAACAGCAAAACTTGAAAAATGGACGCCACTCGCTGCAACCGGGCACCGCGCGTCTCGGCGTCTCGGCGCGGCCATCCCTGCTCTGCTAAGTTCATCGCCACAAACGACATTATCAACTTGTCGCCGCCCCTTTTTTATTGCCCAGGTGCCCCGGTTTGGAGCCTGGGCGGAGCCTCCGCCTTCGCCTTCGGCCAGCAGTCTGATCCCGAGAGTCGTTTGCGTCGCTCTGTCCCTCTCGCACTCACGGGGCGTCCCGTGTAGGTGCGAGAGAGACAGAGCTCCCGGTCCGCGGAGCGAGCGACGGAACGGGAACGGGGAATCGGGGCGCACATCGCGTTTGCTTGAATATGCCCGGCAAGACAATAAATTATTTGCTCCCGACGACAAACAACTTCCCCGCCGTCTTCGCCTCTTCGCCCGGTCACTGCCGCCAGTCCGCCAGTCCGCCGCCGCCCCGCGGAGAGTGAGACAGAGAGAGAGAGAGAGATGGTTTAAAATTTGTCCGAAAAGACGAAGGGGCCGCGGGGGGAGCAGAAAGAATCGTCAAACTTTGTGTTGCAATGGCCAGGCGCGCGCGCATCGCGGGGGCGGGAAAAAAATGACTTGCGCGGACGGGGGGCGGGGGCGGGGGCGGAGTGGGGGCGGCCGCTCACTCCCAAAGTTTAGAACGACTGTCACATTGTGGCCATAATGCTGTGGCGTATCCTTCATTTTCAGAGTCGAGGAGCCTGACTGGCTTTTCGGGTGCAGAAGGGGTGCAGCGGCCGCCCCCGCGCCGCCCCGCCGCCCCCGCCGCCCCTCGCCGCCCCCACACACGGCGCAGGCGGGGGCAGCGGGGCGGCGGGGCGACCCACATCGGAGTGTTATTACCATCACTCGGAGACAAAGTTGCATCGGTGTTCGCCAACCCCGCCAACACCCACCCCGCCGAGGGGATGATTTTCCGGCAAAGCGAAAATACCGCAGGCCCTTGAGCCACCCCGCCCCCCCCACCCCACCACGCCCCACCCCGCCCCGCCGTTCCACCGACGTCGACGCTTTAAAATTCGGAATTGGCGTGACTGATGGATCTGATTTCACTTTGCCCAATCTCAAACGTTGAAGCCAGCTCGGGAATCTTGCCACCTCGCAGGCCAATTTTGGATCTTTACCCCACTTTTTGTCGAAAGCGTGAGCGTTGCTGTCGCGTTTCCCTCTTTCGCATTTATTTTGCTGCCCGTTGCAAACAAAAGCACAGAACAAAAATACTAGTGCAAGCTTATCCATGCGCGTCCCGTATTTTTATTTTTTTTCGTGCTTAAAGGGTTTGGTTTTGACTGGCTTCTCTCCGTTTCGGGGCGAAATTCGGTGCCGTGTGTCCAATCAAATCCTTCAATAAAAGGCAGCAAGATCCTCTCTGTCTCTCTCGGCGAGGCACACCGTATGCCTCTGTGCGCCGCGCATCTGCTCGTTTATTTGGATCGCCGGCCTCACCCTCATAAACCCCTTTCGTGTGTCAAGGTATAACATTCAATCCTTTTTCCTTTCTCTCGCGCGCTTTCGCGTTTTTGGGTCGCTTTACGACGTTTTTAAACCGTCCGCGCGACAAACCGTGCACGTGTGTGTGTCTGTTGTGTGTGTGTGTGAGTGTGTGTGTGTGTGCGTGTGTGCACCCCATCGGCCCACATCCCTCATTTGGCAGAGAAGGGTGCAAGAGTGCACAATGCGTGGACAAAGGGGTGGCAACCCTTTTCCCGATTTGGGGAAACTGCGCGACCCTCCGTCTTTCTCTCTCTCTCTCTCTCTCTCTCTCTCTCTCTCTCTCTCTCTCTCTCTCTCTCTCTCTCTCTCTCTCTCTCTCTCTCTCTCTCTCCGTCCCTCTGCAGCGCGTCATTGCCGCGATGCCTCGCTGATGCCTCCGCGTCTTTGTGCTCCGGCTCCAAAACGCCAAAGATTTAGCAGCTAATCTTTTCTTTCCCCCTTTTTTTGTTATTATTATTTTTCTACTTTTTTTTTCGGCGAACGGGGGAAATGGTATCATTGGGCGTCGCTATCGAGCCCGACGGCGCGCGGATAAGAACGGAAACATGCAATAAAAATTTGAAGCTGTGTGTGCGTGTGCGCGTGTGTGTGCACTGTGGAAAGTCGGCGACCCCGCGACGCGGCCTGCGCGCGACAGGCAGATGTTTTCCCCAAATCGGGGGAAAATGAAAATTATTGACAATGACTGCCGGATGCGTCAAAGGGGTCCGGGCCGGCCTCGGCGACGTCGACGGCGGCCTTCCCCGCGCCCGTCCGCCTGCAGGCCGTGCCGGCCGTGCGCTGGGGGACGCATACGGGGGAGATCAATAGTTAATACTCGGTGTAGTGCAGCCCAGCCAGTGTAGCGGACACGGCACCGTTTCTCTCCATTTCCATGATAATGTGCATTTGGCGTCCGGCGCATGCATTCGCCTGCATTTGCCCGTGCATTCCTCGGCGGCCTGTTTGCACTGCCGCCGCACCCTCCGCGACGAGGACGAGGGGACCCCCCCCCCTCTCCTCTTCGGCCGCCTCCAAGGCGGGACGAGTTGCGCCCGCTTTCTGGACCGGAATGTAAACCCAGGGGGCGGTGGTTTCTTTCGGTCCGAGTCGGAATCGAGACATCGACGACGAGCCCTGAGTCCACCACGAACGCCCCGCCCCGCCCCGCCACGCCCCGCCCCGCCCCGCCCCGCCCCGCCCTCGGACCGAGCCGAGGTGTTCCTGGCGATAAATTGGCTCCGACACTGCAGGTTGCTTCGTCATTAGTGCTGCTCCACACTCTGACGACTCCACGACTCGAATCGACAATCGACCCCCTTTTCGATTCCATCGCCGCGCCATGCCGCGCTCCCCTCGCGCTTCGCCGCTCCGCGTCCAAGCCGCACGCGTCAAACCCCGTAAATTGTGGGCCTCATTTGCATTTTTCTCCCTTTTATGACGATTTTGTGGAATCGCGCTGCGCGGGGCGGGGCGGGGCGGCGCGGGGGGAGGACGCCAAATCGAATACGACTGCGTGTGGATGAGCCGATCGCGACTGCAGGGGACCGTCCTGGCCGCCGCCGGGGGCCTTCCTTAAATCACCCGAATGTGGCGCACATCAAGCAAATGCAAACAGAAAAAAAATGTCAGCTGGGCGGATTCGAACCCACCTCCACCGCGTTGGGAGACGAGTCTCTAGTGCGCTCGGCTAAGAGGAAAACCGGAAAACCCCGAACGGCAAAAGCCCCGCGGTACCCTCGCTCCGCTCGCCGCCCAATCGATGAATGAAGGTCAAATGAGCAATGGCTGTTTTGCTCATATCTCGTCCTTGCAAAAACATTCACGTCTCCCATTCGGCCGCCGCGGCGTCCGTGTGTGTGCGTCTGTGAGTGTCCGTGCGCGTCGGTGTGCGTCTGTGTGTGAGCGCGGGCCGCGCATGTGAGTGTGAGCAGCGTTCAAACTTTCATGTGGTGCAAAAGTTCTCTCTGCGCCGAGGCGGGGCGAGGCGGGGCGAGCCGGGGTGCGGGTGTGGCACCGTTTCTGCGACTTCCCAGTACTCAGAGTCACCTTGTGTTACCGTATAGGGGCGCCGCAGCCAGGTTCGGGAGGAGCACGGCGAGGCGGCGGGGCGGGGCGGGGCGGGGCGGGGGGTGGGCTGGGGTGGGTGGGGTGGGGCGGGGTGGGGTGCGGTGGGGTGGTCGACCTGCTCAGCCTCTGTTTGTCCCGCCGCGCATCCCATATTTACAACTTGCCCCCTCCCCCCTCCACCCCGCCGCGGCGCGCATACGCGGACCCGCGCGATACCCTAAACCGATGTTTTTCTCCAGCAGTTCTGTCACAGTCTGTCGAAAATCCCGCGCGCGCGCGCGCGCGTCCAGTTTGATGCGCGCGATTTTGGAAAGTCTGAATGGCGAGACAAAGGGGAGGGGAGGGGAGGGCGGCGTAAAAGGGTTGATGGTTCTGCTCGCTCGGTTAGAGCGCGCCGTCCCGGGCCGTCCTACGCTGGCTAATGCGGACCGAGAGGACGGCGAGGAGGACCTCCCCGTCGTCGCAGTCGACGCAGTCGCAGCCCGGCCGCCGCGCGGCGACATCTTTTGTGAGCAGAACAATGGGGGAGCTTGCAGCTTCCAGACTTGCGAATGAAATTGAAAAGTTTTGGGGAAGAATCGGAGGGAAACGGCAGTATATCGCGCGGAGGGGGAAGGGGGGGGGGCATTTCGCATTGGTAGTGCATGGAAGGGTTGCGCACGGCGCGCGTCGGAATAGGGGTGTTTTTGCAGCGGTTTGCAAGCGCGAGGGTTCTCGTTAAATGATCTGTTTTTTACTTTTACTCTATTTTTCGTACTTTTTTTGTGTGGAAAAGAGTTGGATTGCGTCTGTTGTGCAGATTTCTTCACGCTCCGGTGGAGCCGCGCGCGCTCTACCTTCAGCTCCCCTCCGTCAAGGCGGATCCTCGTCTCGAACCGACGCGCGCACACGCACACACACACACACACACACACACACACACATCGACAGTCTGTACTTCCCCACACAAGCCCCACCGCAATGCTCTGCCAAATTTAGAGTGCCCGCTTGCTGCTGCACTGTAGTGAAGTCGACGAAGCCCAAAGATTCTGCTGCGACATTTCCAGAAGGCAAGCAATGAGGAGAAGGGCACAGCTGAGAGTAAAATTGTCTAGGTCCCGAAATGCAGATTCCGCGGGGATGGGTGATGAAAGCAGGAAGCGCGGTTTCCTGGAAGCCTATTCTCAGGCAGGATCCAGGACTGGGACTGGTGAGGTCCTGGACGCCCGGCGGCACGCGGCTTCCCGAAACGGCGCGACCTTTCGCCACAGTGGCGCGGAAGTAGCCGAAGGAGCCCAACCGAGCCCCACGCTCATTCGGCCCGCTCCGGCCCACGCATTGTCGCGGCTTGAATTAGCCGGGGCCACGTGGGCCACACGTGAGGGTGAAAGGCCACTGGGCGGGCAGGCCGTGCGCAGCACAGCGCAGCGCCCAGAGACAAGGTTCGCGGTTCGCCTCACCGTTGTGCGGCCGCTTTTGTGGGCATCAGCTGGTGCCGACGGCCTCACCGCGCCATTGTAAGCGTGCCCGGTTGCTCTGTCTCTCTCGCACTCGCGGGGCGCGCCGTAAAGGTGCGAGCGAGACAGAGCGAGCGAAGCGATTCGCGCATGCGGTCCGTGCGGTTGCAGTTGTTGGGGCCGACGCGGTGATGACGCGGCGCGGGCCGAGCCGAGTGAGCCGGCCAAAGGGGTAGGAGGGCGCGCTGTCTCTCTCGCACGTCCTCCGGGGCGACGTGTGAGTGCGACAGAGACAGAGTGACGCATATCGGCCTGCCGGCCGCAGGGGTGACACGCTGCCGGACGCCGCACGCATGCAGGCCGTCCCGGACCGTCCCGGACCGTCCCCACATCCGTCTCGCGCGTCTCCGCAACGCCCGCACTCACACACACTCTCACTCTCTCACACACGCACTATTATTCATGCAGGGTGCAGGGGAGATGCAGCTGGTCATATTTGAGGCAGCTGCCGCCGAGGCCGGGCCGAGCCGCCGCCCCCGCCCCCACAATGATGTGTGCATTCGAGGACCACTGACTGGCCGCCCGGCCCTCTGCCCTCTCGTCGCTGTCTCGCTCGCACCCCTACTGGCCGTTCCAAGAGTGATGAGTGCGAGAGGGACAGAGCGACGAGAGCTCTGTTCGGAATCGCTCTGCAGCCTGCGCGACAGTCCCATCAATCCGACCGCACTCCAAGCTGCGTTCCCGCGGCCGGCCAGCCGCCTTGTCCAGCCCTTGTCACCCCGCGGCCCTGGGTTGGGTTCGACTACCGCTGGCGGCGGCGTTTTGTCTATCCAAATCAAGACTATGTCTTGCCCCATCGCAGCAAAACAGAGTAAAGCCCGTGGAGTTTCTGTCCCGTAGTGTTGCGGGTAGGTCCCTGCGACCGGGGCGCGGCCCGGGGCGCCCCCACCTCCAGAGGGGTCTCGTGAGAGGCGACTGCACGGCACGGTTACGGAAACCCTCAGGTGATCCGAATAAGTCCGCCATTTCACATAAATTCCCACTCCATAATAGATTATCGAATTATCGACAAAACTTGACTACTGCGGTGGGTGGCTGCCATACTGCCATGCTGCCGCCGCCACGGCGCCACGGCGCCGAGTCGCGACCCGCCCACCCGACTTGTGTGAGTTTCCTTTCCTTTCCCTTGCCATCGGCCTTCGGCAGCCTTCAGGCTTCCGTAGTCTTCTGCATATTAGAGTCGCGCACATGGATTTATTTTTAGAAGCCGCCTCGAGTCGCCCCGCCTGGAGCGGCGCTTTCGATCCGCTGTCACCGTGCCTATTGATTTCAATCAGTTTACTTCGCGTTGGATTACCCGAAAGCGGGACGCGGGTTGCACTGTTGAAAAAAAAATTTGCGGGATTGTGAAATAATTTGTGACATCATGAAACACTTCCGCTTGATTTTTATTGATACCATAATGCAAGTAAAATGAAATCCACATTGCAATAGACTTACATGTACAGTAATTCAAACTGAACAAGTTCAGCAGCATGACAAAGAAGGATTACTAGCTATTATTAGCTAAAGTTACCCAGCGCACAGACATAAACATGGCTAGAAAACATGTAAGTATTTTGCAACAGATTAACATGGACAAAATATTTGTCACATAAATTAATTAAGGATAGAAAAATAATTCAGGAACACGCAAACTGGTATGACACTGCAGTGTTAACAAGCAGCTTCGGCGAAAACAAAGACTTAGATACCAGACAAATCACAATAATAGATTACTTAAAATCACAAAATTGTCAATCACAATCAAATTACTAAAACTAACGGAATCACCAGTACCACCCCAGCACTAACTTCTTGTATCTTCCTGCTGGTCAGAAATATGGTTAAGAAATCAGCCATGTTGTCACTTGCAGCAACATATTGAACACTAATCAGTCCTGTCCTGATTCAGTCGTTAATGAAGTGATATTTTGTATCAGTTGCTTTAGACCTCTGATCATTGATGTCTTTCTAGACTAGTGGGTACTGGTTTTGTTCCCTTGAATGCACAGTTGTATGGGCTCTAGTCCCACTTTGTACAACATGTTCCAAAGAGCCTCTTGAGCGTTAATGAACATTGTTATATATGCAGCACACTTCAGTGCTAGAATTTCAGCCATCTACATTCAAAGGCAGTGATCCTCTGTGATAGTCGTAGTCTCAGGTCTCAAGTTGAACAGTACTTTCTTCAAGATTCTTGAGTCTCTTCACTTTCTTGGGAGTTTTCTTAATTGATGGCACTTCTGGAGGAGTCTTTTTCTTGAGTAATTTGGCACTAACTTTTTGGCAACTGTCACAGAATTTCTTGGGTTGATCAATGAGATATTTACAAGAATTGCTGCGTAGGGTTGTTGTGTAACGGGTCTCATGGAAATCATTGTTGTCAATGTGACAAGTATCCAAGCTGTTCTTCCACAAGACCCTAAATTGGGGTTTGTTGATGCCATTGCATATCTCTAGCTTACGGAATCTTGAGATTAAACTAGAAACTTCCTCAACAAAGGAACAATGGGTTGCAGCAGTTAAGGGTGTGATGGTTTGATCTGGAAGCAACTTGTGACCATGAGCAAAACTTTGGACTTCACCAGATGAAAAGCTGATGAACAATGATCTTTGGCTAACACGTGCAAGATCTCTTGAATGAAGTGTGATGTGCAAGCCTTCGTTTTCCTTGACCACACTCCAATGACGAGGAAGAAGATTTTGAATGGCTTGCAGCACCATGTTTTCTGGATGCTGTTCTGCTTTTTTGATAGGTGTGGAGGTTAAATTGAGTACTGGTTCTGCAGGTTGCGGCTCATTGATGGTTTGTTGATTTGTTGGCTTGTTGACAGGAGTAGAGGTTGAACTGAGTGCTGGTTCTTCAGGTTGCTGTCCATTGATGATTTGTTGATTTGTTGGTTGGTTGACAGTTATGGAGGTTGCATTGCACGCTGGTTTCTTCAAAATTAAGAGAACTTTAGATGTTGCTGGATGTTTGAGTATGGAGACCGGACGCTTGCGATTGGAAACTGGCGAAGAGGGGCTTGAAACCTGCACACAATGCATTACAATTAGATACACCGCAGCGTGGGAAAGCAAAAGATAAATTAAAACGAATATTAAACATACAATTTTGGATGAAGTCTCTGTAGGTATTGGACAGCAGTCTGAGGTGGCATCTGCACTTATGGAAACCTGTGTTAACAGAATTTAAAATAAAACAATTCATTAGGATACATTTTCAGTGGAGATAATTGCAGGAGATATAGAGAGATTGAAAACAATTTCAATGGTTTTAACAACAATTCCCTCCCCCCCTCACTAAAAAAAAAAGAAGATAAATTAGAACATATGCAAACTAATGAGAGAGCTACACATGAACATCAAAACAACTCCTACCTGATGGGAAGGAAAAACTTTGTCTTGCTCCACAATCACTTGCTGCTCAGTTTCATCAGCTTCTATAGTTTGTTTCTGGTCATCAATGTCAAACACTTGAGTTTCAGCCTGACTAATAGAAACCTGCTAAGACAATAAAGAAACAAAGCCCAAAAAGCACAGGAGATTAGTGGCTGAGCAAAGCAAAAGCAAGAACTGATGCTTACAAAAAGACCTCTTACAGATTGGGAAGGAAGGTAATCATGATCATGATAGTGTCCGGAGAGGGTACGGCCATTGACCTATTATCACATGACAAACAAAAAAATGCTAGTTTAGTGGCTACAAACAACAAAAACAAGAAGATTTTTTCTCTCAGAATAAATATACATACATTTTTATTTGAGCAGTAGTCATGGTCATCTTGAGTTGGGAAGTCATCTCTATCATGGAGAAGCTGTTGTAACTAGCAAAAAATTTGTTAGAACATGAATAGACATTTTTACCAAGCCCAGGTACGGGTTTGTTTACGTATTTTGCCCATGAGCCAGAGCATTTGTGTGGGCGATATTTAATATTTTGGCCATAGTGTTCCATGAAGAATGTTGTAAGGAATGGAATACTGTGGCCAAAATATAGGATATCGCCCACAGAAATGCGCAGGCTCGTTGGCAAAATATGTAAGCAAAGCTTAGAAAGAAAGATCTATACTATGACATGTAAATAAACTAGTCAGTACATATCACATAAATTGAGTACTTACAGCTTTTTTCTTCCGTTTTCGATAGGATGTGGGTGAAAACATCTTCCTGACAGGCTTATGAAAAGTGAAGCTCTTCTTCTTCTTCAGCTTCGGAGACCCAGGCATGGCCCTGTAGTGAAGACAAGTACAGGCGATATGTAAGAGGAAGAGGTTAGGTAGCATATATTTGTCTAAATACAAGGAACTCTATTCTCAGTCGAAACTCGTGTCCATCAAGGTGCGTGTTCAAATTTAATTAAACAAATGGATACTCTTGGCTCACTTCAGTTTCAGTTGATTTCCTCTCAACAATATTCTGGGCCCATCACCTTTTGTGTTTTGACTATCAAGAACAACTTGTCATTAGATCATTTCTTGAGGAATACAGTGGGCCTTCATTCATGGAGCAGCAAATGATGTTTGGCTTCTTGCATACATGCACATGCATATCCACAACCCACAAAAATCTCCCTTGGAGAGCCTCCACGCCTCCACTCTCCACCTTTTCCCCCACGCCCCCTTGCCCTGGATTCGTCGTCTGTCTGTGTGTACACAAACGAACACGGACACACTCATTCGTAAATACAACGAGCTCTCAGGATCAGTCAGCTGACAGCAAGAACGGCAGTGGGATTTCTTGTCGCCCGAATTTTTTAGCACGATCCGCACACCATTCGGCGCTACGACACTCATGTAGTTTTGGTGGTAAGGAACATTTGAGAGGAAACGACGCACTACAAAGTTTCTCAGAGGATGTGAGGTTATGTCTGTCCAGAAAATGCCATTTAAACCCCCTCCACGTACATTTCCATTTGTCGCAACATTTCAAGGCCCCGAGAGGCCGTCTGAAAGACATCTCAGCTGCTTCTATTTTGTTTAAAAGATGATCTGAGTGTAGTGCAGCTGGTTGCGTTGGTTGACAACACATTTAGAATTTTGACAGCTTTTGGGGCCTTTATTCTTCTGCATTTGTTATGGTTTGCTTGTGCTTCATTTCGACTGGACCTTTTCATTTGAAGTTTGTATGCACCATTTTATTTCACAGGTTCATGTAATAGCCTTTCTTAAACTTTCATTTTTTGGCCTTTATATTAATATGGTTGTCTATATGTAAGTAGGCCTTCATTGCCTACAATAGCCTCCACACCTGTAGCTCCCAAACTTCATCGTACTTTGTTTTCAATTATTTTATTTTTTTTATTTCCCTCATTTGAGTCATTAAGATTTAAAAAAAGATGGCATTCTTATGAAAAAGTTCCTAGCTGTCTTTCACATTTTTTCATGAACGCTTCTAGCTTATTCTTTTTGCCTGTTTTCAGGTAATAAATGCACCATGACCAATAAGGAACTGATTGAATGTTTCACTGATGAAGGTGAGTTCTTAGTATTATTTGCTGCAAATCAAAAGTGTAAAACCATTCACAGTTGAATATTAAACATTAAAACTTCTACTTCTTCTTCCTCAACAATATTATAAAATAATGCTTATTCTTGCAGGGTCAACATTACACAATCATCTAGGAAGTGCTGTCTTAGAAGACGATGTGATTCATATTGTAGAAAATCGAAAACGGTTACTGGGAGATAGTTGGTATCACATTCCAAAACCGTTGTTGTTGAATGTTTTTCAGTATCTTTCAGCTCCAGATCTCATAAAAGCAGGTCTCACCTGTAGTACATGGCAACAGACAAGTACGGATGAGCTCCTATGGAGAGATTTACTGCAAAAAGACTTTGGTGTTGACACTTCTACAGGTATCAGACCAGGTAATATTCTTAGTTCTATCATTTTTGACATGTTCCTAGATTTTCCTTCAGATTCTTCAAAGAATAAGGAATTAAATCACCTAAAAATTATTCCATTTCAGGACAAACCTCTTGGTTGAAAGAGTACAAACGTTTGTCATACCATACCCCTCATTGCCAAACTAGTGAACTGAGAAAGCACACAGACCAAGTACTACATGTCAGCTTTGCTCATAATGGAACTATGTTTACTACCTGTTCCAAGGATGGTTATGTGGTTGTAAGTAAAAAAATAATAATTAAGCTCTTCATTTGTGATGGATTTTTTTTTTCATAGTGTTTGTTTATTCAGGTTTGGAATTCCAATCATCCTGTCACAATCAAACATCAAAAGGACATGACAAAATTTTGTTGGAAGTTCACACACTTTTCTCAGTTTAATCAGTCTGACACCCTACTGCTTGTTTCGGGAGTACATTTTGGCTTGCCTCAAAGCACATCAGGCGAGATTGCTGTGTTCAGTTTAGGCGGTAAGGACAATACTAATTTTGAAAATTAAAAAAAAAAACACACACACTTTTGTCTGCTATCAACTTTGTTTAATGTTTAATGTTATAGATGATTTGGAGTTGCAATGCCGTGTTCTAATGAAGCCATATGATATTTGTGGAGCTTGGTACAGTGATCAACATTTTCTGTCGGGAGATGTCCATCGGTTGGGCCACCTTATCAGTCAATCTGTGTTGTGGCTGAACAAGGCTTCACAAGAAACAGCTTCTGAGCACATCCCAATCATGAATCAAATGTTTCGATTCTACAACTGTAATGGCAGCTCTGTACGTGCTGCCATGTTTGCATCATGCCCAGTTGCAGAGAGCAGCTTATCAACAACTTCCAATGAAATTAGAGACACCTCAAGTAACTCCAGCTCGAACCACAGTGGAAAAGATGAAGAGGCTTATTTTGAAGACATGGAGAAAAATTTTGAGCTGGATTCCAAGGAGCTACAATGTGGTATCCCAAATCTCCAAGGTATAGGAAGTTTTGTTAAGTAGAATGAATTTACAAATGAGTAGTCCTATAGTCTTAGTGATGTTGTAATTTTGTAAACTTGACCTTTCTCTTTTCACTCTCAACAGTTGATGAGAAGTACGCAGACGATGCATCAGATGTGTCTGAAATATCAGAAGCATCTGTTGATACAGAATTGAGTGATGATGATGAGTTGTGTGTTCAAGAGGATAAGTTCCTAATATTCACCACTGGCTCGAACACATTTTCTCCGCACCAAATTGGTTTGTATAGACCTCTTTTAAGATTCAAATCCTATTGAGAATTGAGCTTTGTGTACCATGTAATGACTTTTTTTTAAGGTATCAAACGGATCAAGCCCATTTCTTTCCCACGACGAATGGACCCAGGGTTACCTTTCCGAGAAAGAATTGCTAACCTGAATCGAGAATATCAACCTTCACATGAAAATCCAAATGAAGTTCAAAACGAAATTGCAGAGGGGACAGAATATGATGAAGTGGATCACTTAATTGATCTTCATGGTCATATCATCGGCATGGGATTGTCTCCTGATCACAGGTGAAACTATTTCCTGTCCTAGTCTTTGCTTTGAAAGTTTTCCTCTATTTACATATTAATATTGTGTTAATTTTTATTCTGTACCTAGATTTTTATATGTAAATGCTCGGCCATGGCCTCCGGGTTACGTTGTTGAGAATCCTTTAATGCCTCCTCCTTGTGCTCAAGAAATAGACATTCATGTCATTGACCTCGCGTCAATGATGGAATGTGGCAAAGTTTTACGGTCACATATTGCTTATACTCCATTTAATGAATGCTTTTTTATCGCCTTGGATGTGTGTGATGAATTTGTGGCCAGGTATGTCAGTTAAAATTTATGGTAGTGTTTTTAAGAAAACTAATTTAATGTTTGAAGAGATAATTTTACCATTTTCATTTTATTGCAGTGGTGCTGAAGACAAACATGGTTATCTGTGGGATCGTCACTATGAAACATGTTTAAATAAATATCCACATCAAGATGTTGTGACTTGTGTAGCATTTAATCCTAAAGATTCCGAAATGCTTGTTACTGTGTCTGATGACTGTACTGTGAAAGTGTGGCACTCAAAGCATCGTGCCAAAGAGTTAGGGCTGGACTCAAAGTTGTTGCCCAAAGCTCATGAAGTACGCAAAAACTGTTGTGGCCACAGATCTGTTGCCAGTAGTATTCGAAGACCAGCTAATGGTGAAATAAAGCGATTGATGTCAAGGTTTGCAGTACAGTTTGGCTGGTGAGAAGGACATGAGAATGCAGTTTATTTTCCCTTAATTTACTGCATTGCCTTGCAGAAAGGTTCATTGGATTGTCTTGTTTTGCAAGAGTAGTTACCAGTGAGCAGAACTACAATTTTTGTGAATAAGAAATGGTTCCAAAACTGTATCCAACAATGAGCCTGTTTTCACAAATTATTGCATTCTTTGGCTCTAAAATTTTTTGCTTCCGCATATTGGGAAGATTACTATACATTTGTTTTATTTCATAATCAATCAACATAAGTATTGTTTCAACTTTGCTTTGCAAATCAATGGTGCTTTGTGTTGGAATTTTGTTGTGTGTAAGTTATAAGACATGGCTAAAATTAAGATTTACAAGGAGTGAGCAATTTTACTGTGTATTTACTCTAGTCATATAAATGATATTTTGTTCTTTAAAATTTGTTGTCCACTATTTATTTTGGCTTTGTCAAGCCAGTGTTTTAGGTTCATCTTGGTGTTTTAGAGAATGAATCATGAGTCATGTTTTTTTGTGAATTCTGAAGTGGAGGATGAAGCTTAACATTATTTTCCTACGAGAGAATACAACTAACCAACTATAATATAGCCAGCATTCATTCAAAGACAGAGTTGTAATCAACTCCATGGTTGTAATGTTGTACTTGAAAGTTAATGCTGTAGAGAAGTGGAATTAAGTTCATTTCAGATTGTCACAACTTTAAATTCCTTGCTGTTTTTCAATTCAGAAAATGGGAAAATTAGGAAAGGGAAAGAGGAAGGGGGAGGGGGGGATATAATTTACTTTGGATTGGATTTTACTTTTTTCAAACGTCAGTTTGTTTGACCAAATTAAAGAATGTTCTAAGATTTAAAGATAATTTATTCATGTTGGCTTTGAACTCAAAATGTTGTTTTGTGTATAGTTATATTTTCAATCATGTTGAGGCGGTAGTGTTTTTTAGTTGAAATAATTATAATAGACATCTGTATCTTTCATTGTATTTCCAGTTTTTGTACTGTATTGCTTTCTGTTTGAATTCTATATCTAACCAATTAAACAATACTATTTATTGATATTTTCTAACTATTGTTCTGAATCAATCTACCTTACACTCTTCATACCTGCCAAATACTTCCTTTTTGAGAAAAATTCTAGAGCCTACTGTTACTTATTCAGTCAACTACGACTAACCGAGAGCGTGGCAAAATCGGCAAATTCAAAATTGGCCGCTGCTGGGCTTTCCCCTATGAAAAAATTATCTTTCAGTACAGTATGAAAACTTAAACGTGCAGATTTCTTCCTTTTCGATTTTCCATTGTTGTGAGTGCTCTTGAGAAAATCCTGTCTTATGTCCGTCAGCTGATGAGATCACTGCTAATCACCAAGTATAAAGTCCATTTCAACCTTGTTAGTCAGTACTCAGACGCCGCGACCACGGCCGTTGGTCTGAAGATTCTATTTCAAAGTAAGCAACTTGCTGTCAGAGCAACAAACAGGAGGCCCTGTAGGCTGGGCTGCCTTTGCAACACCAACCTCGGTTAGATCAGCAGTTGTATTGTTTTGATGCAATTTAGATGAGCCATTTTGTATGTTTCTCGCCCATGGCGGGCCTTTTTCATTCATCAGACTCCGACTTTTTATGTACTATTTTTATTGACCAGCCAGGCCTAACCTCCTTTGCTAGGAGATCTTAAGCAGCTGTCATGTGTCATCTTGGTCAGTGACTTTGCCTTTGGCGGTGTTGTGCTGTCCTGTCGTATTGAGAGCTATGCTTAATCACACTGCCAAGTACATACGATTCAGAATAGGGGCAACAGCTGATTTAGAAAGTCTACTTTTCTTTGAAAGTTTTCACTTTATTTTTACTGTTTTGTTCTTCTACATCCACTTTTTATCTTGAGATTAACTGTATCACACCTTGGATTTTTTAAATCCTGACAGTAGTTGCAAAACGTCCTAGTCAGCTGTTCCTTTCTATGCAACATCAGCATCATCTTTTTTTTAAGTGACTGATCACAAAGTGGGAGGCTTTCTTCTGGATTGAACTGTTTCCTAAGGCACTGCATGCATCTTGGTTTAGCACGTGGATTGCCTCAGCCTGTACTTTGTTTCTTACAAGCTCTTTCTTCAGCCCTGCCTCCCTCCACCATTCCTTTGTAAGCAGGCATGTCAATCATGAGTCATATCCTTTGTCTGCAATTCTAAAGTTCAAAATTGGTATTTTAATTTTTATTTGATAAATCAACCTTGATTAATGATTAAAATGATTTGTCAAGAGAATTTATGCTGCCACGTACCTCCGACCTCTTTGTCAGAAGCCACAGAGAAAGAACAAAGTTTAACACTACTTGAATCCTCTCAACATTCCATTGCATGATTTTTCAGCTTCTTAACGTTGCTGATTTTGTTCTTTTCAGTAGTGTAGTGTTTGAAGACCATGTGATGCGAAGGATGCTGCTCCCAGGTAGAAGAAGATTTCCTCGCAGGTGAATACTAAAATAAATAAAACAATTTGTGCATCTGTATGTATTTATGTCTAACACTGGCTAGCTTCTGCTTCAAGATGTTGGACTTGTTGAATGTAGTTCCAGCTTTGAACTTCTCCATCCTTCTTATCGTTTGCCATTTTCATTCCATAATCTGCTTCTGCTTTGCATCAGTAACACATATCAATTGTGCCCAATTAATTTTACAAACATTTCAAAATTGCATAATATCCCTAAATGTTTTCAGATGCTGTAGCAAGCTGATACTTAACCAAGATGCTAATTTATCTTGAATTTAAATGCCATCCATCCCTTTCCTTCCCCCAAAAATATTCCTCTCTTTCTATTTATTTTTCCAAACTAAAACCCAATTTTTTTAATTTTAAAAAGAAATTGTTGTGCAGGTACAACTGGTAGTATTACAACTACTTTTCTTTTTCTGTTGCAGGTGTGTATGATTTGATTTAGCGACAATGGAGATAGACCTTTCAGCTTATGAGTACACAATGTGGCGTTTTCTATTTTTTCTTACATGCTTTAGCTTTATGTAAGTACAGAGAGCATGATGAAGGAAAAATTTTGAATTTTGTCTAGTATTTTATAGTTTAGAAGCAACTCCTGTCATGGTTTCATTGGAGAAAACAGGAGGCATATTGAAACTTTCCTCTTGGTTTTATACTAAATTAAAATTAAATGCATTTACAGGCTATTGCTGGGCAGTGCTCATCTGATACTTTCAGTATGTGTATTCCTGTTTGTTGTGGTGCCTTTGATCTTTCGCTACAGTTACACACTCCAAAGGAGTATGTTATTTTTGAATTTTGGTGAGTGTGGTTGTGAAATTCTGCATCAATGATAGTGGATTAGTTAAATTACTAAAAACTAACAAGTTTTTATACAACTTTTAGTGAGATGGCCAAGAAACTTCAATTACAGTGCACCAGAGAAAGCTGGTCTGTCAGGAACAAGAAACTTCCACTTGACCTCAGATGATGGTATTACACTCGGAGTTTGGTTAGTATGTTTAATGATGAATCTGTACTTCAAAATTTTGTTAGTGCTTAAGCAATTACTAAGTATTAAGTGTGCATGTCCACAGGCAAATTTTGCCAGGTGTCCTTATAAACGAGTCAAGGAAAGTAGATGCTTCTGACGAATGGTATGAGGCACAGTTGAAAGATGGGAAGCCTGTTTTTTTATACATGCATGGAAACTCTGGGTCGAGAGCTGCAGAGCATCGTCTTCAATTATATAAAGTGCTGAGAAACATGGATTATCATGTTGTTGCATTTGACTACCGCAGTAAGTTTTATGTCATGCAATGAATATAATAAGTTTTTTTGGGGCCACATGCCAACTTTCAACTTTGTTCTTGCCTTTAGGCTATGGAGACTCAAGTCCAGTCGAACCTTCAGAAGATGGCCTTGTGGCTGATGGTATGTTCATGTACAAGTGGCTCCAGAAGCGTGTGGGTAACAGTCCTCTGTTTGTGTGGGGCCATTCTCTAGGAACTGGGTGAGAAAAATGTTGCATGTAAATTTTTTGCTTTCTTCTGTCTCATGTGGTGCACAGTTACTCAAAAAAAGTTCTATCACTTTTAGAGTGTCTTCACATGCCCTTGCCAAACTTTCCACTGAAGGTATTGAAAGCTATGGCCTTGTACTTGAAGCTCCATTCAATAACATGAGGGATGAGCTCAGAGCTCACCCATTTGCCCAGGTAGGTCAATTTACATTGTAGCATCTTAGTTAAGAAGGTTCTATTAGAACTTATCTTATCTTTTTTATTTTCAGGTGTTTGCCTTCTTACCATGGTTTGATAACTGCTTTGTCTGGCCTATGTACAATAATGGTCTCAAATTTGATTCGGATGTGCATGTCTCTAAGATTCGTGCACCGGTCGCTATCCTTCATGCTGAAGATGACCGAATTGTCCCGTTTCATCTGGGGCAGAAAGTAAGTTTACCATCGGTCCAATAAAGCAATTGCTATTTTTTTAAACTAGGAATGTTAAAGCTTTTTCTCTTTTGCCTACAGCTTTACCATTTTATGCTAGAAAACCGCAGTGTGCAGTCTTTGGGAGAACAGTTTTGGAGATTTGAGTCCAAATTTGGCTATGGCCATAAGTACATTTATAAGGATCATTCTGTTCCTTATATTATTAAGTGAGTGCACGTACCAATCTTTGCTGAAACTGTATATCAAGTATCTCATTCATCTAAAATGTCTTTTCTCACAGGGAATTTGTAGAAACCAGTATTGAAAAGCGCAAGAAATCTACCCAAAAGACAGATTAAATATACCTTCAGAAGCATTCCACATTTCAGTATTGCAACTCCTCTAAGCTGGAAATAGCTTTATCTAATATTTAAAAATTGTGACTTAACTATAGAATAGTTGTCAAAAGATAAGTGATTAGCACAGTAGCAAGAGTGAAATTATTGCTAGCAATTTTTGTGTGTTTCATCTGCTACATCTTTTAGAATCATGGCCTTTCACAATTATCTTCCAACAAATCAAAAATTTATGGCATTTAGAGAGCATTTTAATATATCTGTGATTAATGAGATAGTAATTTCTTTTAGTCCATATTGGTTGTGAATGTTGTTTGTTATAGCTAGTACTGTTCACCTTGTAAGTTATAATATAACATTCCCCAAAGGCTGTTTTATCCTTAATTTTCACTTAATATTGTATTTATTAGGCAAATATTGTACCAACCCCTCTATTTTTTTATTTGTGTCCTTTAGGTTTTGCCCCTGTTCTTTTTTTAACATTATTTTTATATACCTAATTGGAACATGTGTTACTTAGTCCCCGCCTAGACAAGATAACAACCGAAAATAGGGTTTGTAGTGGTCATGAAGATGACCAGTACAAGCCACGAGAAAAGCTCACCAGAACGGAGATTCCCCTGGTTGTGCAGCGTTGCTATGGTTGACCCCTGCAAACAAAACCGTGCAGTTGCTGGTAGAAATGGGCTTGTTTCTCTCGTACTTTCTCTTCGTCGCCTATTGCCGATGTAATGATTGAATAGTCCTGTAGCAAACTAGTTCACAACAGCCCCTCGCACAGCCCCACACTAGCTCCTGTGTACAGTTGTTCTACTGGAGCTTGGTGAGAAATAAGTTTGTTCTTTTGTAACTAGTGAATTCATGACATTCTTTACCAAAGAACTTTTTGTAAATATCAAACAGAATGGGATGTTCCTTTAAGTCTTGCACCTACTAGAGGATTTTATCTTTTAGCCCATTCCAGGTGCCAGTATGTACTATTGTCTTTGATTACTTTCAAAGACTTTGCCAATGAATGGAGTATGAATAAAAACATCCATTGCTTTAATCATTTGATTTTAATGTTAGGTTTTGCTCATCAGCTTATTTTCAATAACATCAACAGACAGTGTGCAACTTTTAACATCTGACTATTAAGAAAAGGTAATAAAGTATACTTTTTACAGGATGAGTTATAACACACATACACACAAAAACATGCCATAAGTGAGCAACAGTCTTCCAACAAAGAAGCAATTTGGTAACAAAAAGTGTAATTTATATCACAACAATTACCGGTAATTATCATCCCTTCTGCCACCACCTCTTCCACCGCCTCTTCCACCTTGATCTCTGTATCCACCGCCGCCTCTATTTCCTTGGTTCCAGCCCCCTCCATGACCTCTGTCTCTGTCTCTGTCATGACTTCCCTGGTTCCCCCTGTTCCAGCCACCACCTTGTGCTCTGTCGTTGCCTCCATGGTGGTTGCCTCCATGGTGGTAGCCTCCTTGGCCCCTGTCGTTGCCTCCATGGTTGTGGCCACCCCCTCTATTGTTACCTCCTTGGTTCCATCCACCTTGCCCTCTGTCATTGCTTCCTTGATTCCATCCACCTTGAACCCGATTTCTGTCCCCTCCGCCATGGCCGCCTCGTCCACCTCGGCCGCCGCCCCGGCCTCCACCTCCACCTCTTCCTCCTCCACCTGTAACAGAAAAAAAAAACAAAAAAAAATAATTAATGGACATTGTAATATTTGAAGGAAATAAATAAGTGACTCAATTTACAATGGGCGCACCTGGATTGCGGTCTTTTTGCCAGCTTGGCATTTCAGGAGGAGGGGCAGCCTGATCAGTGGTGCGACCTCCTCTATCAGGAACCTTATAAACAGATCAATAATCTTAGTGTTGAAAAAAAATATGATAAACCACAGGCTGATATCAATCCCCCACAAGCAAATGATACTTTGCTGTATTTTTTATTACCAGATAGGAAACTACCAAAAAAAAAAACAAGGAAAATAATAATAAGAAGAGACACACCTGGCCGATGATAACTTTGTTCAGTTGTGTTTGAGTGTTCTTGCGCACCGAGGCACTGCTAGTTTTCTCAATGATAGCAAGATCAACACGGGCTGCTAGTAAATCAGATAGTTCAACATTTGGTTCAGCTGACATGGTTTTCCGTTTTGCAACCATTGCCTGAGCAATTTGTTCTCCTTTATGCTTTACACGATCTGACCACTAGAAAATTAATTATACAAAACAAACATTAGGCAAAAAACTAACATACCCCTCTTAGTTTTAAGATATAAATTTGCTGTCATTTAATGTCTGACCTGGAACGATTGTATGGTTACATCTAGTCGTTTGATTAACATTTCTCGACGCATCCTGTACTCCTCATGCAGGTCTTTCTGTACATTGGCAAGATTATGCCACTGTTTATCTGTCAAAACACCTTTGAACAAAGGTTGACTTAAAAGATCTGCTGGAGCTCTGGATGCAACTTCTTTGAGCTGAACAGAAAATAGAAAGTAGGTGTTAATCACAAGCTGTGCAGACACAGGTACCAAAGCTTAATCACAAAGAATCCTTACTCTTTGCTCAACTTTCACGAACAGCTGCGCTGGTTGTATGTTGTCTGGAGGCTTAGGGAATTTGAGAGCTATTAGCATACTTTTCAATTCACTGGCTGTTGTTGTTTCTTGCTAGAAAAACGAACAATGATATGTTATACACAAGATTGATTCAAACTTGCATCTTTTGTCATAAAATAGATGAAGTACATACAAGTTTAATTTCCATAAAAGGTGCAACTGCAGGGCGCTTGAAAGCAACCATACGTGCAGATTGCAGTTCAGTCACTAGATAGTGCAGTAAGAGGAGGACATTTCTCTTTGTTTGAAGTCTTTCAGAAATATGCCCCTCAGTAAGAAATTTGTATTGACAACCTGAACAAAGAAAGATTATTAGCATCATAAAAATGAACACAACTATTTGATAAAAAATTTAAAACTTACCAATTTCTTTAAGAAAACTACTAAGTTCCAAGAGAAATGAAGCAGCATCCTCGGAAGAAGCTACATCATTTACTTCCTCGTCCAACTTGCACAGAGCCTTTAACTCTGCTGCCAGCCAAACTACCACTTTACGAAACTCGTTTGACTTAGTAGAAAGCTCCAACGCGTTCTCCAAGCCTCCTTCTTCCAAAATGGGTCCTTCGTATCTAGGGGCAAATTGAAGAATGGACAGTAGCAGCAGGAAAATACTTCCCTTGACATAGCACACACTTACTGTAAAAAATTTTGAGATGAAATAAATGTGTTGGACACAGTAGGAAAAGTAAACTTGGCAATGGTAAATTGACGAGAAAACACACGAAATGCTGAATATTCAGAAATGTCAATGAGATAACCTTTCCACGTTATTACAGCATGAAACGAGACCTCTGAACTGATGGCTAGTTTTGGCCCTCTAAAAAAAATAATTACCCAACATCTTGCAGCGCATCAATAACGTCATTCTCCATGACTCCAGTAAACTCAAATCTCACAAGACAACTATCATCGGCGTTAGCGAGAGTGAAGGAACCGGCGACCAGGACGAAAATGAATGAATGAATGCGGATCCGGAGGGGGAGGGGAGGGGGTTTTAAAGAGGAGGGGAGGGAGGTGGGGAAAGGGGTTTGGAGCCATATTCATATCCACTTGCGGCAAGTAGCATCCTGCACGGAGACTAGATATGCCTGCCTGTCAGTTTCCAAAACATTTGCGCCGTGTCTTCTCCAAGTTTTAGTATTTTGGTTTGCAGGCTTTAGAAATGGATCAACAAACAGCAGTATATTTGTCCAAAGCAGCGGCCTGCCTGCCAGCGTCTGAAGGCATTTCACAGCTGAAAAGCCATCTGCTGTAAGTAATTTTCTCTTGAATGTGAGGCAGTGTTTCCACGTTTTGACAGGTTAATCTGTGGTTTCTTGTTACTGTAAAGGTTTGTGTTTCGTTGTTTCAGATGGGTTTCCTCGACTGTCTCAGGTGACAATGCCGTCAATAAGTCTACTATGTGTCCGAAATGCTGTCAGGTGTGGAACGATGGTAAATTTTCCTTGAAGCTAAAATCTTCAGGATCTCCAGGTCCACGCATGGTCAAAATATTAAGGAAGTTTGCCGAAACTCCTGCAAAATTAAACCGAGTGGAGAAAAGCTTAATGGAGAGATTTAAGAAAAATGTTCGAAATAAAATGGTAAGCAAGACAATTTAAATCTTAATTTTAACAGATGTTCAAGAGAACTTTTCTAATTGTTTCCATTTCTTCAGGTTCTTCACTGTCAAGCTTGCATGAATGAAACAGTATTGCAGACTACTAAACATGCCCATCCTCAACTTGACAAGTATATTATTAAAACTCCAGTACAATCAGGTGCAGCCACTTTGCCAAAGAAGAAAAAGAAAAGGGATCGTTTTGCTGGTCTGAATGTCTCTGCTGTTTTATCAGTAACTCCTTCACCTGGAGCTAAGTCCTTGATTAAGGTAACGGATCTCACCAGTGAAACATCAGCTACGCGAAGCACTGACCGGCAACAGCATACAAGCGGCACACCATCACTGCCCAAATCTATTCAGAGTGATCCGATAGGTCAATTTAATGTTAAGAAAGGACACCTGGCAGGCAAAAAGAAAATGAACTTTTTGCGGGAAGAAGTCAAGGCCGCTAACCAGGAAAGGTGGATGGAAGAGAAGAAAGCCTTATCAAAAAAGAACTCCAACATGAAGCGGAATAGTAAATTGCAAAATTACTTAAGGACAGCACCAAAGGAGATACACTTGGAGGACCGAATCAATAGCTTATTACAAAAGTAAATTTTAATAAAGACAGGATGGGACAAACTGTAGTCAGTGGTTGTATTTTTGTTCCTCCTCTAAGAGAGAAAGACCATTTGCTCTTTACAAATGTTGTGAATTTCACTTTGACCTTCCAACATAGGTACATTAATATACACAAATATATCACAAAGGGATTTAAAAATAAATACATAATTTAAGATGTTTCATCTTCTTGAAGATCATCAAGATCATCTTCCCACACTCCCTCATCTTCAACCTCTTCTTCATCTTGTCCTTCCGACTCGCTAGAATCTGAGATGCCCTCCGATTTTCTGGATGTATTTGCCTCCAAATTTATACTATCATCTGAAGAAACAAGAATTAATTTAAAATCCAAATACTTGTAGTTGTCAAAACTAATATTCTCTTAAACCCACCTGCATAAGGCCCAACTGTTTTCAAGGTTTCAACAACAAGATTGTTGATTATTTCTCGACATTGGTCTGCAAACCCAGAAGGAAGCCAACCATCTCGTTCATGGCATTTGACATCTGGTACAGGGAAAGGCACTTTCTCTATCATATCTTGAATTTCTGGCACATGGACATCACAGTACTGCAACAGATTTTTCACAAATAATGTGTTGTAAACAATCAAAGCAATCTGCACATATGAGGAGCAGCCAAAAGCATACTTGGTAAAACATTTGTCGGCTTGGAGGAACCATGCCAGGAGTGAATACATAATTGCTTTCCTGGTAGAGTTCAGCACCATCCTTGGATTTTTCAGAAGCCTCAGAACTACTGTATGGAAGTTCTTTATTCAACAGGGCTACTTTTGCCTGGCAAGCAGGTGTCATTTTGTAAGGTAAAAGGTAATTTGTGTAGCTTCGCTTGGCTTTCACTTTTGTCTTCATCCCACCTATAATGAAAGAATACTGAGCAATGGACCACAAGGACACAACATTCATCAACTTAGCCGAATACAAATATGTATCCTCACCCTTGCGACGTAAGCGATAATCTAGAGTCTGGTAGATTCTAGATGAAGGGTCCTTCCTTGGATCATATCCAAATCGAACCCACATGACTCTCCAAGGACCAGTGACAAAGTAAAAAGCTACAGATGGTAATAAGAACTTCAACTGATCATTAGAAAACTTAGTTTTGCACATAAGGGCATATTTAGACCATACAGGACGTTCTTCAAACAACTGTAAAAACACAACATAATGATTATAAATACTTTGAAGTAATAGAAAATAAAATGAGTTGAGGTCAAGGTAAATTAGGTTTATAACAGACCTTTCGGACAGATGCCAAATGCTGTTCCTCCAAAAATTTTACCCGTAAAAGCTTAAGGGCCATGTCTCTGGGCTTCTTAGGAACCTCTGGTACATCAAAGTTAACAAATATTGCATGAATGGATCTTCTTCTACGTGTCCTACCAATGATATTGTGTGGAACTGTTGCTTCAGCTGGTGCATCTTTTCTATACATATAACCCTAGGCAAATAAAAATAAATGTGTACTACTCTAGTATAAATTGACATTAGCATCTTGACAGGGCACTCAGTAGATAGGGACATTACCTGCACTGTGTCCATCCTTGAGAATGCAGCAGGCGGTAGGAAATACATGGCAGGATTATGTATCCAAGAAAGGGGTGCCATGCCCTCTGGTACAAGTGTTTTATAAATGCATTCCATTTTCATAGGATCATTGGGAGGCGCATGCATAGGCAAATATTGGAAATCACAAAGATCTGTGGTAAGGCCGTAGATGTCAATCAACTTGGGAACTTCCCTTTATAATCATAATCATTCATCCAATAAAATAGAAAAACACTTACTGTTAAATTTAAATACATCTCTAATTTTTCCTACGACTCTGGCCTTAGTGCTAATAACTTGATCATCTGTTTTCTTCCGTCTAACTTTGACTTTAAGCAGAACAGCAGACACTTGATGCTTGTCACCACAAGCCGGTTTGCAGAACACGTCGTCGGGACGAAACCGCAGTTCTAATCGACGATTTTTCTCACAGTAGGCCTAAGTTAAAAAGAAATGAAAATTGTGAAATCCCAAATTTTTAAGGGCAGTAAAAACACGACGATCAAATAAAGAAACACAAACAATAAATGAACATAACCTGTACCCACCGTCGAAATGCTTCGGATTCCACCTAGAGTGTTTAGCATCTTGTCAACGTTGACAACACGACCCGGGTACTCAATACATACCAGGGATTTTCCCAAACCTTCCTGAAATTGATTCATTGGGGAATCCATCGATAATTTTTGGATGAAAACTCGCCGCCTCTGCGTTGTTAACGAACAGACGAGCGGTCGAACATTACCACCTGTCGATCACAAAGCGTACACCCTCGCACAAAAACTAAAACGATGAAAACACCATTGAGAGAAAGAAATTTTGTAGCTTTGTCATCAATTTTTGTTTTTATTACGGTGCTGTAGCTCCAACAGATTAAAATCTGAAGAGAAAGATTCCCATAGTTTATGCCCGTAGTTTGGCCAGCCTGGTTTGTTGACAGGAGGTTTTGTTTTCAAATTTGTGTTTGGTGTCCCGGGGATGTCAACTATGGTGTATTTGAATCTTTGCTCGTTGTTAAGTCATTGAAGTAGTCTCAAATACCCGAAAATGATTTAGCGGAGTACCATTGAAGGCTGCTGACATGACAGACCCAGCTATTCTCTCTGCTTTGTGCCAGAAGCTTGGTATGTTTACTTTCAATGGAGGTTAGGCGACCTCACATTCCTCTGTCGCTTTATTAAAAATTTCATTAACTCATCACTTATTTCATTTATTTGATACAGGGCATGGCTTGGAAGAAGTTCGTGTTCGAGCTTTGGACTCAATCCTTTGCAAGCTCGATCGGGGTTTCCTTGAAATAGCTGATCTCATCCGGTCAAAGGATTTCATTGTTAAATTACTAGAATGGTTTGGTTTGCAACCTTGTCCTGCTCAAGAGCGGGTGCTAGCTCTTATCCTGAAGCTACTGAAAGTATGTGATTCTCTGTGCTCGGTTTCGCTTGAGCCTCTTTGAAGTCACCATCTTATTGACACTTTGTACGTTACGTTCTAGCACGAAGGTTCCGATCATTTAGTCGCTCAAATTGGGGCTCAACGTTTCCTTTTGGCTTTAAATGCCATAAGGGAAAGCCTCCCTTCAGACCTCTGTCCTTTACTGGATGACATTGCTGGCTTGGTTAATCGGTCACAAGTAAAAGAGTTGCCTGAGAGGGGTAGTAACATGGATCAGCAACCTAGTAAAAAACTATCAGAAGGAGACTTTGTGACTGGCTCTGGAAGTAGTGCTGGTATTGGCTTTCTGGATGCATCCCTTCAAGAAGCACTGCAAGTTAACCTAGGCCCTTCTGACGATTCAGTTGAGCAAATATTACATCTGCGGTATGAGGAAAACTTTGGTCCACCTTTCCTACTTTTTATTTTCATATTGGCACAGCTTTGATAACATGACTATTTTTCCTAGTGATCAAGACCACCTGGAAGCACCTCTCTCAAGCAGTGTGCTGAAACACATCTTATTACCGTGGCAGCCTCTTGTGTCTACTGATCGTCATGTCCTCATAGCTGTGGAGGGTTCTCTTGGAAACACGCTTGATCGAGTACAGCTATTGAATACATGCTCATTTCTTACGGATGTTATGATGAGAGATTTCCCTGCCGAAATATTTCTTCAAAGACCTTCGATTGTCATGGTATGAAGTTTATAACTTGATCAGAGTAAGAGCGTTCATGTAGATTACCCAGATCATTTCATTATTTCTTTGCAGACATTTATGAGACTTTTGAAGTCAAGCTTTATGTCTGGGGATGATTATCTATCCAGAATGATAATATCTTGCCTCCTAACTCTCACTAACGCCCTTTTAAGCCGCCTTCGATACTACCAGGATCCCAACATGGCTAATCAAAAACAAGAAGTGAGTCCAAGTTTATACAAGTCTTGAAGTTTTGGCAAGAAAATGACACGGATTTTACTAAATTTAACCTTTTCTGCCTTTTATTTTAGAGTTTTCTTCATCATGAGGATGACAATGGGTCTCAGACATCAGCCGAATCTTTTTTGTCCAACTTTGCAGACCAAACTGATGTTGAAGCTTTAAAGAGAGTACCTGAATGGAATGATTATGTCCACAAACCATCTGACCCACAGACCTCTTCTCATGCTTCATCACGAAGCCAGTCATTTCCCGAAGGCAATGGCAGTATGGGGAGATCCCACTATAGTGAGGCTCAGGTAGAACCTATTTTTCTATTTAAATATTACCCTGGATGTAATCATCTGAAATATGGCATAACACTTATACTATTCCATTTTTAAAGGTTCCTTCAGATAGTAGTGCAAGCGAAGAGTCTTCAATGTTGAGGCTTCATCAGTGTAGTTTGCCTCAGTTCAGTTTAATTTCTATGCGTTATGTTATACCACATGTTGATACACAGTCTGAAAGTACTACTCTACTCTACAAACTGAGCTGTTTGCTGACAAATTGTGTAACACCTCAAATATGGCTTGCCCCTGCATCTGATATGGTTGCCACTGACATTGCTACTCATTTATTTGAGATGTTGGAGAAACTTGGAGAAACATTGCTGATTGATCGGTAAGTTTATAATTATGCGTATTTGTTTGTACTCAATGTTTTCAGAGAAAAGAATTTTCCCTAACAAAGATTTTCTTATTCTTCTCCAGGTCGCAAACAGCCAGCCGCTTAACTCACTTACAGTTACTAGCAGTTACCCGCTACCTTCTTCAAAGTCTTGTACCCTTAGAAATTGCCGACCGATGTCTACCTAGACAAATGAAACAGGCTTTATGTGTTACCTTGCTGGATGGTTCCCTTCATGCATTCTTTCCCTCATTGCATTCAGATTTACGTCAGTACACTCAAGTGAGTGTCCCCTTTTTAATTGTTCTGCTCACTGGATTATGATTTGCAGCTCATGATTATTTACCTTGATGTATTTTAAATTTCAGACTTTCAAGAATGTGCGGGATGTAGACAGTGTCAAACTTTTTGAAAGCACTCTCTCAGTGGCTGAGTCCTTAAGCAGTGCAGCCAAACTGCTGACATTGGAAGATTTGTCAGATGGCTCCAAAGTAGTACTGAATACAGAATGTGCTCTAGTTTCTTTGGCATTCCATCAAGATTATAGATTCATACCACTAGTCTTGGACACCTGTGCAAAAAATTATCATAGGTATGTTTTGATTTTTAAAACTCTCTTTTGAACATCAGGTGCCCTGTTTTGAATAAAATTGATTTCATTCTCAGGTGGCATTTAACAGAGAGTGAAAACTCTACACTTTCTTGCATTTTGCTGAAATTATTGTCCCATGCTGACATAATTGTAAAACGGGCAACATATTCTCACCTTCATAGACTGGTTCTGGAGAGCCTCAGTGTGCAACATCCCCATCAATCTCCAGCAGAATCTCTTGCATTTTTACTTTTTAACACCCCATTGTTGCTAGAAATTACTACCCATGGAATTGCAAATGCGGATGATTTGGTAAGGCAGCCAGGAATACTCTGCAACTAGTGTATCTTTCTATTTTGTTCACTGTCTGTATCTTGGTCTGTATTTGTTTCCTTTTTTTTTCTCTCCAGGTACAAAATTATGCTGAAGACATCATACTGCATGCTCTGAAAGGCAGGTTTTTACTAGGGACTGCCCATTGGACACAGTTTCTGTCATCCCTGGAACCAGTGTTGCCCCTGTTACAATGTTGGTCTGACAAACCTACAGCTTTGGGCCGTTCTATTATCACCATGTTGAACCCGGATGTTGGCTCACAAATGAGCTTGGGATCTAATGAGGTTTGGACCATAAAACTTTCCTGGTTGTTACAGAAAATTCCCTTTTTCAAAGCAAATAATAAAATGAAATGGTGTTTGTTTAGCTCTTAAAGGGAAACTTGAGGCTTCTCTTCTCCAAAGACGATTTTGTAAGAGGAGAGGCTCTGTCACGTTTAATTTGGCTTCTAACCAAAGAGGAAGATGCATTCAACAAATTACCTCACATAGCCACATTGCATAACTGCGCCTCAGATAGGATATGCCTTGTGGAGAAAGCAGTCGATGTTTTCCATAATATTCCAGATGAAGTGTTCTACCAGGTATAATCTAATTTCTTTATGGAATTGATATGTGAATAACACCTAATGATTGTCGTAAATCAAACTTCCTGTTCTTACAGGAGAGTAGCCTGATTCAGGTCTTTGAAATTGTCGAGTCAAGTGATTTGGAACCACGAATGCTGTTGTCTGCTGTTACTCAGTTAGCTGCGATGCTAGAAGACCCTAGACATCATGAAACTTTCCTTTCCCGTGCTGGATTAAGTTTATCAATTGAATATCTACATGCTGCAGTTGTAAGATTCCTTCTGAACCCATTATTGCTGGTGTAAGACACCACACTTATATAATATTATCTGATTATATTTGAATTGTGTTTCAGTTTGATAAACGTTTTGAAGTCTATCCAGAAGTGGTAGTGCCGGTTATAAGTATATTAAGAAGTTTAAGTCTTCACAATTCGATAACCAGACATCAACTGTCAAAGAATATTGCCATATTTTATAGTGTTCTTAGAGGTATTGAATTTGCCCCTCTTTTGATTTTGCCCCTCTTTCGAACCAATGTTGTAACTTATTCAGATGCAATGAACCTCTCTTTCCTTTCAGGTCTTATCATGTTTCCTTCAGATATGCGGTTGCGTTTGAATGCATCTCAGCTTCTAGCTGTGTTGTTATACAATGATGTGATTATATCTGCAGCACCTCGTTCTTTGCCTGATGGCTTTGTCATTCGGGGGCTGTCAGTGCCTCACCTCATTGAGTCAAGAATGAATCTCCCTATAGTCTGTACAACACATTGGAGAACCAGCCATTACACAGAACCATTAATGACAGGTGAGACTGAACGGGTCTTCTCATTAATCAGTGGCAGTTTTACTGTATTCAATTCATTAAAAAAATACTAATTTCTTTTTATTCTGGTGTAGATGTGTTGTTACGTAATGAAGAATGCAGAGCTTTTTTAGCCACAGCCTGGAATTTGAGTTACTTTAAAAGTGATCAGTCACCACTTCTATGGACAGGCAAAAGTCTACCTCCACAGGTTCCTGTTGCTCAGAAAAACTTCTCATCATCTTTGTCCTTGAACAAAAAGAATTTGCAAAGTCTACAGGCTTCAGCTATACTTAATGTGTGTCAAAAGCAATTAGTTTGTATTCAAGAAGCATCAACACATTCTGATGTGACAAACTCTTTGGATATTTTAAAAAGGTGAAAGAGAGTACATTATTTTACAGTATTGATAAATGATGGTTGACAGTTCAGGCTAACTTTGAGATGCTTTCTTTTTGTCCAATGTCAACAGTGTTCTTGCTTTGTATAATATGATAAAGGAGACTCATTCAGTTGTTGTGAAGTCGTCATCAGATGTACTGTATTTTAAAAAATTATACAAAGATTTATCATGGCGTCAAACATTTAGACGGTTTCTTATGGCAGCTCCTGCAAGTGTAGAAGACCAGGCACTTTTGGTTCAAATTCTTCAGTTTCTGAGGGCACACGTTTCAAACTCTGCTTCCTTAGGTATGATTTATTTCAATTGACTACCATAATTTCTGAAATGTAACATCAAGGACTAACTATTTTCCTCAAAAACTAAGGAATTAACGACAAAGAAGGAAGATGGCTTTCAAAACTGCTTCAGCATCCCTCCCAGCCTCTTCCAAACCTCTTCCACACTGTGGCTCACACTGGCTATGCGGGAGATAATGAAATGCCTCAGGCACTTTCTCACTTGCCCAAGGTAAGTTAGTATGAAAAGGGAATATAAATAAGGGCATGTCTATTTCTTACTAACCATTTGTACTTTCCAGTGGAAGGACCTCTGCAAGCAGTTACTCAAAGTCATTACTGAGTGTTCGAACTTTGAATATTACCCATCTGATCATATCAATTCTGCCTTGGAAGCACCAAACAAAAACAGTGAGACTCTGGAAGGTAACAAAGAAAACAGAGGAAGTGCCCAGAAGTCTAAGAAAAACAAAAGTTCTAAATCTGGTCCCGGCAGTAAAAGAAATAGTGGGGCTGAACTGGAGCGAGCAGAGGAGTGGGTTGAAGAAGTTGTGTCCAGTGTAGCTGATGAAAAGCAGTCCTCTCAAAACCGAAGTTGGACTCATGTCATTCAGAACATTGTGAGTTGCCTCAAGTCAAGTGACACCCAACACTTCTATAACCTAGGTAAGTTCAGGACTCAGACATCATTTAATTTTTTCTTTCCTCTTCTAAAATAATTCCTGTTCCAGCTTATTTGAATTGGCTTCTGTGGGCTTTGACTCATCTTACAAGTAAGAAAGGCTGGAGCACTGATCTAAGAAGATCGGAATTGAAAAGTCATTTCTCAGAAGTGCTGGGCGTGCTTGTGGAGCTTGTCCAAGCTTTCCACTTGGAGTGTGGGAAGGGTGGCAGCTCATATATGGGACTGAGCATTACTCGGGCGTCCATTCTTTGCCTGAACCATTTATTAGACGAAATGCAGCAGTACCAGGATTTGAAAGTAAGTAAAAGTTTTCCTCTTCTTCACCTCAATTTTTTATTTTAAGCTCTCACTCACCAAATTTAATTATTCTCCCTCTTGATAGTGGGAAGACTTCTGGCACAGGGCAACAAGGAAAGAATTTAAAACAGCCTTTTATGTACCGTGGCTTCCCTCATTGTTCCAAAGTCGTGAGCCAGTTGTCAGAGCAGCAGCCTTACAACTAGCTGCTGGAGTGGCACTTTCTCCACAAGGTTGTGAGAATGTTATGAATATGTTAGTGGATCATCCTGACATCTGGATGACCCCTCTGTGGTATGTTAAAATTATCTATTTGATTGTTTGTTTTGTATTGGTAAAGCATTGATTTACATCTTTATTTTTCCTTGTAGCATACTTCTTGATAGAAATGAGGCCAGTGCTGTTCGTGAGCAAGCTGCAAATCTACTCACACATCTTGCTCGATGCAGAGTAGACAGTAAATCTTGTGGAGATAATGTGAGTATTTTATTTAGAATCTTCAACGAAAATTTGAGAAACAAAACAATTTTTTGCTATGCAATAAAATTAACTAACTTGCAGGCTCTTGAAGATGCTGCTTTTGAAGTGTTGCTTCAACGCATTTCAGAGGAAAGCTTTCTGGGAGAAATTTGGGCAATGCTTGACTCCTTATGTCTTGCTACATGCTGGGAACCTAGTCATAATTTATCTGGGGATGTCGGTGTTGGCTTGATGCACTGGTCAGTGTCAGAGAATGACACTGAGAGCAGAAATTTTGCCCACCTGCCTGGAAACCAGTACATTTTAGTCAACAATAAGTCTAGTAAGTTACAAGTGCTGGCATGTGTTGGATTTTTTGTTGTTCAGAAAAAAAAAGACAATTACTATATTTCTGATAGTACTGAATATTTTTTTCATATTCCAGGTTCAGACCATGACTTTAACCCTGTACCATCTACTCCCGCTCTGATCAAAAGTTTGTGCAGCTTTTTGAGCGCTATTGGTGATATGAATCATGACACCCTGAATACATTTGCTAAAGCAGGACTTTCCACACAGCTTCTAAGGTCTGTTATACTTTCTTCAAATGGCTGAACATCAAGCTTTGATTGAGCTTGATCTAATGTATTGGTTCTTGTTTTAACAGGTGTGTTGGTACTGTGCCTCCTCTGGACTCTGAGAATAAAAGGGCAGTTCATTTGTATTGTGACACTTTGAGAATGTATGCCAGTGTGTGTCATTTAGTGAGTCAATGCATTTCTTGTAATATTGTTAGCTGTCACTACATCCTTCAGCAGCCACACACATTTCACAAGCTTTTAATGCTTTTAGATCCAACTCTCTTTCGTAAGTAAAATTGTGAACTGTGGGAAGAATTTATGCAGCCCTTTTTCCTTCCTTGATTCAGAAAGTTGTCTTTTACAGATTTAGAACCTCCAGCTATGTTAAGTTTACGAAATAATTTGTGGACAGAGGTACTTTGGCTCATATCCACACTCATAGCAACGTCTAGTGAAAGCGGTGCATGCAGAGAGCAAGATGGGCATTCAGTGCTTCACTCGCTTCTCATAAGGTCTCGTGGAGAGCCACTTGCCAGTGTGTTAACCATTGCATTATCTGGTTCAATGTTGACTGAATTGCAGCGAGCTGGTATGGCATGTGTTCAGTCTCTCTTGTCTCACCCAGCAAGTGTAGCAGGACAGCCTTTTGCTGTATTGTTAGATGATGTGGATGCAGATTTCAACTCATCCCTTGTTGTAGTCCAACAGGTCCTGTGATAGATGTATATTTTTATCATTGTTAAATTGAGTGTAAATAGTTTGTACAACTTGTTTTACTGTTTTCCCCTTAGGCTAACTTGGACGACTCAATTGGAGCATCGCTTTCCCGTTCTTTGCTGGCTTTGTATGATGTGCATAGTTTACAAATGGGATCTGTGGATAAGCCTCATCCGGGTTAGTCTTTCCCTCTGAGTGTGATTGCAAACACAAACATTTGGAACTGAAACATTTATTTATTTATTTATTTAACAGGAAGCTCGGATTGGCAATCACAACGAGCGGCTGTGGCCGGGGCCCTCTCAGCAGTTCTGGAAGCATCAGTCACTGCAAAAGCAGTCGCACTGAAGCAAGGTTTAGTTGAGCTCCTGTGTGCTCAACTTGGGGCAATTCAGTCTCATTTGGTACTGGAACCTGGAGAAACAATGAAGCGTCTTGCCACCAAGAAGAAGGTTGTGATTCAAACTAACTCTAAAATATTTTTTCCCTCCCTCTCCTCACTTTAAGAAACCCCATCTACTGTCTTTTCCCCCCTATGTGATATTTCAGGTGTGTCCTGTGCTGCAAGATTTGGACCTACTTCTAGGATTACTGAACAGTCTTACAATACAAAATGTTCCGGCAAAAGAACTAGCCTCTGACGTTGGAGTGACTGATACTATTCACAAGCTTTGGATGTGGTGTCAGTCCCTACCCAATTTATTGCTAACTGTTTTGAGGTTTTTAGCAACTTTAACTTCTGGATGCACAGCAGGTTTGACTGAACATTCCACTTTCATTATCTTATTTGGTCAATCCAAATTTTATGTAATTGTACTGTATGCTTTTTTTTAGCATGCCATTCTTTGGTTTTGACAACCTGTGTGCCTGGCTTGGGCTTAAGGCGGACACCCTCCTCTCAAAGTCTCTTGCATACTTTGGTTGCTCTAGTTCTTCAAGAAACTGAAGCAGCTAGTGGCAGTCATGATTTAACTATTTTAACCATAGCTAGCAGTGTCCTTGGTAATGCCTGCTTTGTACCTGAATGCCGTACTGCCATCACAAAGGTAACAAATTTGATAAGAAGCACGTTAGCTTAACTGACTGTCATGGTAATGGTGCTGTATTTTATACTTCTATGTTTTCCCCCTTTCAGGGTAATCTTTTGCGAGGAATTAGGCTGCTTCATACAAGCTTGTCCAAGAAAAGTAAACAAAAAAGGCATGTAGAGACTATTTGGTTGAAACTTTTGCTCCAGCTCTCTGCTCATCAAGAAGGCCAAGTCATTCTTCCCAAGGTAAATAGCACAAATTATGTTTTTTGTCCCTTGTGACTTCCATACTGAGAAAATAACATCAAGCACTCATAATTGTGACTTTCATGCAGGTTCCAGATTTTTTGGAGTATCTATTGCAGCTATCTCAGGGACAAAACAAGAACAATAAATTAGCTCTTCTTATTCTAAGAAACATTGCCTTTAGCCCAATTAACCGGCCTCGAATGCTTGGTTCAGGTATTCTATGATGATTCTTTTCTTCATCACTGCTCATGAGAAGTTTTGCATAATTTTGTTTCAATCATCTTTCAGGTGAGTTCTTGCTGTTGATCAACAAAAAACTGCGAGAGGGTGATACAGATGAACAGGTTGCTGCTGCAGCTTCTCTATGGGCCCTTGTCGCAAACAATCAGAAAGGAAAATTAACTGCCAAATGTGTCGGTGCTGATGTACATATCTTAGATTCTCTAAGGCAGTTAGCTGTGTGCCAAAAGCCTGGAGCAGACTTTGTTGCCCAATTAATGAATTGCGTTCTCAAAATACTACGCCATGAGCCTGGGAATAAATTGTCATGAATTGATTTTTAAAGAATGTGCTAAAAGTAATTTGTAGTTCAAATTTTATCCATGAAGTACTGTTATGATTTCTAATTAGTTTTCACCAGCCTGTAGAGTGGGCTGCGAGTTGTAGAGCTTCCACATAATTAATAATTGTTGTTTGAATGGTGTCTATTATGCGGGAGAACTACAATAAGATTATCTTGTTAAGTTTTGTGAGAATTATTAATTCAGATCCCTAGCTTGAAGTATGAAAATGTCTATTTCTTTCTAAGAAATAAATGAAATTTTCATTTTAGTTTAGTTTGTACTACCCCTTGACATGACATGAGAGCAAGGTGCTGTTCCAACAATCTTTCTGGGCTTATCATATGCTTGGGAAGTAAAGTCAGGGAAAAAGATATGCCAAAAAGTTAAATTTTACAGGTTTATTGAGTAAAATTTGTACACTGTTTAATCTTCAGGTCATTCTTTTGGAATGAAATTGGAATGTCTTGCAGAGAAAAAAAATGCAATTTAGCTACAGTAGGATCAAATGCTGAGTGAAATGTGGAGCAGTTTGGACAATTGACTGGATACCTCATTAAAATAGTTACAACAAGATTTGAAACAATGGTCATTGCACTCCAACTTCTTTCATACATTTCATTTGCTCAACAAAAATAATGAAGACAAACATTCAAACTATCGTCCAGCAATAAATCTCACAGTTCGTATAAATAGAAATTAAAACTATGGCAGGTTTTCAAAACCCTTCACAGGTGTGGCACAGCCACATGACCAGTTGTCCATCACACTGCTGACCAAACAAACAATACTAACAAAGTTGGAAAATGACATGCTCAGCTCTCATGGATTAACCTAAGCCAAACAATTCCTCATTACAACACTGTGCAACTAGGCCTACTAACTGTCCAGGTCAGCTTTGAGGTGAGGTAATTGGATCTAGAATAAACTTAAATTTACAGCTTCCCTTCAGCTTCTAGCCTCTTCTTGAGGGATTCGGGCATGGCAGGGGGTGGGGGTCGGGGCATGCGGAGTACAACTTTGACAGCGTCATAGATGAACCACTGAAGACCAGTAAGGGTACCAATCATGATAATCCTAGCAGTGAGACCCTTCCACAGTCCTCCGAATCCGATCTTCTTAACGACTCCTCCAACGGTGGCACTCTTGTCCTGGTTGAGCTTGGATACAAGGGTGTCAGCAGGGTGGGAGACCAGTGCGCAGAAGACACCAGCAATGTAACCAGCAGCGAAGGTGACAACAAGCTGCTCGTTCTTGGTGCATTCTCCTCTTGGCTTAGGAACAACATACTGGTACAAAAGCTCAACAGTGCGCTCGAAGCAGGCGAACTTCATCATGGTGTAGGGGATCTGGCGGCACCACAGAGGCACCAATCCCTTGTAGAATCCATTCATGCCCTCTTCAGCGAGGATCTTGGGGTAGCACTGACGGAGAGTGTTGGCATAACCAGGCTGTGTCTGGATGCGCACCTTGGCAGCCTCCATGGGAGACAGCGCAATGTCAGCGAAGAACTCAGCTGAGGCGGAGGCAGCCAGGTACAGGGAAGTTCTGTACAGGAAGGCGTTCTCCTCGCCCAGCATATCAGCGTAGACAACCTTGAAGTACTCGTACAGGCCGAACTTGAACATACCCTGCATGGAGTAGCCGATGAAGGTGGGTGCCCATCCCTTGGCCAGCCCCCGCATACCGTCCTCCTTCATGGTCACGGCGAAGCCCTTGAAGATTCCGGGGTACTTGACGGCGTCCACCTGCATGCGGCATTTCACCAGATCCAGGGGGACGATGGCGGTGTGGGTGATGCCGCAGGACAAGATGCCACCGAGTCCGCATAGCGCGAAATACTGGTTTGAGCCGAATTCACAGCTGTCCCCGGTGGCGACGGCGGCAGCAGACACAGTGCGGCCCTTGACGAGGCTCTGTGCGGCGGGCTGCTCCGACTGGCAGTGTGCCACCGTGAAGGGGCTGAAGAAGGGGTTCTTCTTAGCCGCCTCGAACAGATTCTGCATCATCTTGATCACTTCTGGCGGACTTCCAAGGGGTAATTCGACGAGCGCACTCGCCACTTGCTGACTTTGCTCCAATGGTGGACCGAAAGGACGAGGGTCACGTGACCGCGCCACAGCCTTGGTCCGGTCGGCGCAGCGTTCCTCGGGCTGCCTGTCTTCTCCACTTCTTTTTCGTTTGTTTGGAACAGAGTCGTGAGAGGACGAAACATTTTTTCAAAGAAATGGTAAGCTAGACGTTTTTTGGATAAAGTGACCCACTGATTAGTTTTGGGAAATATTGATTTTATATAGAAAAAGGAACGATGGGTGAAAATCCCTAAAAGAAAAAAATGTTTTGTGACAGGTAAATTTTTCATAACTTATTTACAGCCTTCTCCCCCACCTCCCCTCCCCCACTTTTTTCTTCTGCTGTGCACCGCGGTGCTCAGGTTTTGAATCGGTACCTGGTCCAAACTTTGGTGCATCACTGCAGACAACTCCGATTGAAACCGGCGTTGAACAGTCTCCAAGCTGGTACTGCCACCTTTGCGCTTCTGCCCTGTCTAAGCTATGTCTACGTGCATGTACAAGTTGCGTCCGATTGTGAGCCATGATGAAACCTTGCCAGTCCCCAGCCACAACATGTATCACATAAAACCGATCCAAGAGGCCGCTGGAAAGGTCAGGGCCCATCTGGCGCCACCACGGTACGTCTTGCCGATATCTCGGAGCGGGTGCAGGAGTTGATTCAGGTTAGAAGCGCGTGCGTCTTAAGCTGAGTGTGCCGGGTGACGTGGACCTAACCTCTCATCATGACCTTTCTGTGTGGAGGAAGTGGCCCTAACAAGCAGTTTCCTTATTTGCTGCTCAGCGTTCTCCCATAGAACCACTCTGCCCGTTGGCACCCTATTGACGCCTTCGCTTCTGAATTGTCTTAGCTGTCAGTGTCATTCCGACTGATGATGCAAGCCTTGCTGTGTTTGCGTTATTTGTTTGGCTGCGCTTGTGTGTGCCATCTGTATTGCCAGAGAAAATGAGCAGATTGAATCGCTGACCTTTTGGGTTTAATCTGTTTCTGGTTTGTTCTAGGGTTCTCAAGGCGACATGGCCTCTCTGGAAGGGCGACAGGAGGACATCCTTAAAAAGCTTGCCAAGCTTAAGACTGACATTGAAGACCTGAGAACAATACTCCGACAACCTAGTCAAGTCACAGCAGCATCTGTCACATCTGCCGGCACCTGCCCTCCATGTCCTGAGGTAGGTTCAACATGGATATTCTAGTTGAAGTCATTAATTTTTCATGCCTAACATTTTAAAATTAATTTAAAATTGTATTTCTAAAATTTAGCTGGGAGAGTCACGAGACATTGTTGTGTATGCTAGCCCAGAGCATCCTCCATACTCCCTTCTTGGCCTGGCTCGCTTGTGGGGTGTGTCCTGTCCACTCCAGCTGACAAATCACACCCATTCATCAGTCAAAGAAACCCCAGCCTGCGCTGAGTCATTTTGTAATTCTGTAAATGGAGCTGCCCAAATGCGGATTACATTGGTTTGGAAAGATGGTATATATTTTTTTTCTTGAGCAATTTTTTATAATCTCTCTTCATTATTTTGCGGCTTATTGTTAACTGTATCCCTCATCATTGTATCCTTTTTTTTCAGTTGGTGCTGAAACAGAGCTGGTTATCAATCCTATCAAGCATATTTCAATTCGGGGTGAAACAAATATTCTGAGATTTTTAAGCAGAGTTGGTCCTAGCAATTTGGCATACGAAAACACTTCAGACCTGATACAGATTACTCAACTTGATGAGGTGCTAGACAACTGTCAGCGACTCGCTCGCAGCCGAACAGTCAAGGAGAAGCAGGTAATTAAACTTCTGACCACCAGTTGCTGTTTTAAAATACCATTGGGAAAACAATCTAAATGTCTACCTTGTCTCACTGCAGGCAATCATCAGAAGCTTCAATGCTAGTCTGGGCAAGTCAGAATGGATGGCTGGGCAGGCCAAGGTATCAATTGTTGACCTTGCTGTCTGGTCTGTTGTGAAGCAACTAGGAAGTTCTGCGACACTCACCCAAGCTACAACAAAATGGATGGAGCGTTGCAATGCACTCTTCCAATGAAATGTGCCTTGCTGTCCAAACCTTGGAAACGTCTGTGTATATGGATTATCTCTCTTATGCTTCATCCTGGCTGATGAAGGAGAGCTGTGTGATACCAGTGGTGAAGTAAAGTAACAGGATTATCTTGCCACTGCCTGGTATTTGCTACTGCCAGTATACTCATTGTTCAAGTCTTCCACAAAACTGAAACTTAATTAACTATTTATGCTTTTAAAAAACAAAATTAATTACAATAAAAAAGGAGAGAAACAGCAGTAACATGTCTTAATTAATTTCAGCCACCTTGTGAGTTCCCAGTGGTTGCAGGTGGGCAGGGGACAGGATCCAGCCCGTCGACACACCCGTGGGACTTCCCCTCAGACGAAGGGCTCGCCGCGCTTCTTGAGGGCGGCGAGGAGGGCGGGCTTGGTGGCGAGGGCGCGCTCCAGGGACGCCACCAGGGCCTTGGTCTGGAAGTAGGGCGCGAAGGGCATGTGCTGCAGCGCTAGGGCCGCCACCCGGCCCTCGCGGTCGCCCACCAGCAGGTTGTCCTGGCCGGGGCTGAAGAGCAGTGTGGTGGGTGGCGACGGGTGCGGCCAGGCGGTGCGGGACGCGGGCAGGTACGTCTTGCGGCGCAGGTCCCACATGCACACGTCGTCCCCGGAGATGGACGCCAGGATGGTGGAGTTGCGCGGGCTCCAGACGGCGTCCTCCACGGACTGCGGCACGGCGGGACGGATTGAGTCTCTCCATTTTCCGAAGTGTTGTTCCCGCGACTCGGCATTGGGTCTTACCTGCATCCCCCCAGTCAGGGTGACCAGCGGCTCGTCCAGCCCCACGGCCCAGATACGGACGGTCCAGTCCGCGCCGCAGGTCAGGAAGATCTTCTCGCAGAAGGGGCTGGCAGACGGACAACCTCAAAGTTTGGGACTTGTGCAACGAGCACCCAGGCGATTCGCAGCCAGACTAGTACCTGAAGCTGAGGCGGTACACGGGGCCCGCGTGCGCCGCCACGACGGCCTTGTGGCGCTGCAGGTAGTTGGTGGAGCACGTGTGCACGCAGCCGTCCTCCGTGGCCACCATGTAGCGCACGGGGTCGTTGGGCACGGGCGCCATGCACAGCACGGCGGCGAACTGGCGCAGGCCGACCTCCCTCTCGGGGCAGTGGCCGGAGGCCTCCAGCAGCGGCGGCACCCCCTTCTCGCCGCCCTCCGCCATGGCCACGCGCAGCATGGGCGTCCACTCCAGGCCGCGCTCGCCGCGCCGCCACCGCACCACGCGCCCGTCCTGCCCCGCCGTCACCAGCACCTGCTCGTCGCCCGTCAGGAACTCCTGGCCCGACATCCACTCCATGGACCAGATGGGCTCCCAGGACGGCGAGGCCACGCCGCTCTCGCTGCCGTCGCCCGCGTCCGCCACGACGCTCTTCTCGGTGGCGGACACGTCGAGCAGCGCGAGGCCGCCGTTGCACATGCCGACGGCCAGCAGGTTGGGCCGCGTGCCGCAGAAGCTGAGCGCCGACACGGGGGACGCGAACCGGTACAGGCGCTCCGGCAGCTTGGGGTTCTGCGGGGCAGCAGAGTGGGAACGATCGACGTCCAGTGCGCTCTCCGAACCTAAGCCGCTCGGCCGCGCGGACTTGCCTTGGCGCTCCACATGCAGACGAGGCCGGTGGCTTGGTCCTGCTGCAGGTACTTGCCGTAGCCCACGGCGAGCAGGTCCGTGTTCTCCTTGTTCCACGTGAGGCAGGTGACGGCGCGGCCCGCCGCCCACTCACCCTCCAGGTGCCACAGCGGCTCCAGGTGGTACTCGAAGCGCAGGTCGGCGGCCAGGGGGTCGCTGGCCGGGATGCCGCGGTACAGGACCTGCTGGGCGCGGAACTCGCAGGCCGCCAGGATGCGCTCCACCTGCAGCGCGGCGCGCCGGAAGGACGGCAGCAGCAGCACGACGCGCAGCCGCTCGTCCTGCGTCTCGTCCTTGGCGTCGTCCTTGGACTCGTCCTTGGAGTCCACGGAGCGCGTGTCCGCGTCGCTCAGCGACAGCGACCGCTGCGAGGAGATGCGGTCCAGCACGGTCCGCCGCAGCATCCGGCGCCGCCGCTGCACCGCGCGTCTGTCCACGGGGCTGGGCTGCTGCTGCGGTGCGGGGGACGGCGTGGCGGGCGGCGCGGCTTGGGGTTGGGCGGCGGGGACGGGGATGGCCGGCGGGAAGCTGCCAGCCGAACCACCTGGCCACCGAGGACATGTTGAAGACCGTCTGTAGGGGGAGGTCCTCCGAGGGAAACCATGTCTGTCACGTTGCGCGATGCAAAGGTGGCAGTGCCGGTCCGGAAATGGCATACGGTCATTGGTGGTCCAGTTCCAGGTTTAGTTCGCGCCTGCGAAGCCCAGGTTGGGCCAGCCCGCCACGCACGCGTGTGCAACAGGCTGCCTACCCACGGCGCCTGCGAATCCCAGGGTGGGCCAGCCCGCCACGCACGCGCGTGCAGCAGGCTGCCTACGCGGCGCCTACCGTGCTCCGCGTCGAAGATGTCCCAGGGGGTGGCCTGCACCGCGGCGTTCTTCCTCCGCACGCGCGCCAGGTTGGTGCCCCTGCTGCGCACCCAGATGGCGGCCGTCTGCACCTCCACGGAGTTGAAGGTGTGCACGCCCGAGAGGTAGTCCTCGCGGTGCGCGTTGTCCGCCGCGATGGCCTCCGCCTCCTCGGTGTCGACGGGCGCCGTGAAGGAGGGCTGGTCCAGCAGCCAGATGGTGGGCGTCTCGCTGAGGATCACCGACACCGGCGTGTCTGGCGAGGTGAGCGGCGACGCCTGTGGGTTCCCGTTTTACGGTGGCACGCCTCCTTTCAAACTCGTAAACCAAACCAAGTTGTTTTGCTTTCTTTGCTTCAGGGTTCCAGGCGCTTTACTGAACAGCCCCACAGTGGGCCAGAAGACCGGCGCAGGCGGCCAAAATTCTCGACACGTTTTGAGCTCCAGAGTCGCTAAACAGGACACGAACCGAACGTGTGACCCCACCAATACATTGCTCTCCGAACGAGGAATCCATTGGTGGGGTCACACGTTTGGTTTGCGCCCAACTTAGCGACTCAAAAACGCGTCTGGAATTTTGGCCGCCTCCACCGGTCTTCTGGTCCACTGTGCGCCGGCGCCGCACCTTGATGGACGCGACCCGCGGCAGGGCGAACTGCGACGGCGCCTGGTCGTCGAGCGCCGAGAGCACGGACAGGGCGGAGGAGGCCGGCACCGACGTGCCCAGGTTGCCGATGCCCTGTCCGAGGCCGAACGCCAGCCCCTGCAGCCCCATGAGCGAGCCGGTGGCCACCGACGAGTCCCTGGTGACGGCCACGCCCATGCCGCTGCACGCCGACGGCGCCGGGTGGACGGTGACGGCGGGGCCGAAGGGCTGGGGCCCCGTGTGGGGCGGGCCGGGCAGGCCGGGCGAAGGGCTGAGCCCCGCCAGCAGGTCCCACGCGTTCTGCGTGCAGAGTTTTGTTTCGTGATTTTGTCGGAGACATTGGAAGCCCTGGCTTTCTTACCATGTGTAAGCCTCCAATGCGAAATTAGTGCTCGTATTTTTCTATACTCCTTCCACCCTCTGACGCAACCTCTTTGTTTTCAATTATTTATAGTCACCACACTATCTGTGTACACAGTGCAAACTTGTCAAATCGAAATACAACCCTCTTTTGAAACTAAAGTGTGTTACTGTGTTCTCAAACCCTGTGCATTCACTCAGAGTACATCATGTGTTTTTTTTTTCACGTTTTGGGCTACAATTTTAAATGGCCCAAAGTCGAGTATATCGTGCTGGAGCACTCCCTCAAGACTCCTTACACTATTTCAAGGGCCATTGTCTATCGCTCCTCCACCGCACCGGCGCTGTTCTAGCATCACAGGAAAAGTCATTTCCACTATTGGGCACCAAGCATACGATTCTTAGACCCATAGCAACGTTCCATATGAACTTCAGACAAATCTGGGGTGGTCGACCATTTTCGTCGAAAAGAAGCTAATGCTATATACATCGATTTTTCGCCTTTTGGGCAATTCATTTAAATTGGCCCAAATTCTATTATGTTGAGCAGGAGCTCTCTCTTATGACTCCTGATACTATTTCGAGGGACATTTTGGCCATGAGCAGACTTTTTCTGGCGAAAAATTGGAGTCTTTAAACCATGCTCCGGAAAGGTAGGCAACCCATCGGCCACAGCTTCACCGGACTGGGCTTCAACTAGCGTCACGGAAAAAGTCATTTTCACACCGAATTCAATGGGTCAGAGACCTTTGGGCACCGGGCATCTGTTTCTGGGACCCATAAGAAGGTTCCATATGAAATTCAGACAAATCGGAGGTGGTCGACCATTTTCGTCGAAAAAAATGTTAAGGCTATACATCATGGTTTTGTCACGTTTTTGGAAAAAAAATTAAAATGGCCCAAACTTGATAATATTGTGCTGGAGCACTCCCTCCAGACTCCTGACACTATTTCGAGGGCCATTCAGGCCCTAAACGGTCTTTTTCTGGCGAGAAACTGGACAGCTTTGAGCCTGCGCCGAGCAGGTAGGCAACCCACCGTGCACAGCTTCTCCAACTCAACAAGCATCATGGAAAAAGACATTTTCACACCAAATAGAATGCGTCAAAGGCACTTGAGCAACGGGCATCTGTTTCTGGGACCCATAAGAAGGTTCCATACGAATTTCAGACAAATCGGAGGTGGTCGACCACTTTCGTCGAAAAAATGTTAAGGCTATACATCATGGTTTTTTCACGTTTTGGGACAAAAATTGAAAATGGCCCAAATTCGAGTATGTTGTGCTGGAGCACTCCCCAGTACCTCTAGACACTATTTTGAGGTTCATTTTGGCACGTAACATGCTTTTCTAACGAAAAATTGAGAATCTTTCAAGCCTGCGCCGGAAAGGTTGGCAACCCATCGTCCACAGCTTCTTCGCCGCTCTAGGCCTCAACTAGCGTCACGGAAAAAGTCATTTTCACACCGAATTCAATGGGTCAAAGACCTTTGGGCACCGGGCATCTGTTTCTGGGACCCATAAGAAGGTTCCATACGAATTTCAGACAAATCGGAGGTGGTCGACCACTTTCGTCGAAAAAAATGTTAAGGCTATACATCATGGTTTTTTCACGTTTTGGGACAAAAATTGAAAATGGCCCAAATTCGAGTATGTTGTGCTGGAGCACTCCCCAGTACCTCTAGACACTGTTTTGAGGTTCATTTTGGCACGTAGCGTGGTTTTTCTAACGAAAAATTGAGAATCTTTCGAGCCTGCGCCGGGAAGGTTGGCAACCCATCGTCCACAGCCTTTCCACCTGTACGCGACGTATTGGATGGGTGGCCTGCCGCAAGGCGCACACACACCGTGACTGGCGGCCGGTCGTCCAGGAGGGCCATGTCGTGGAGGGGCCGCGGCGTGACGTCCACGCCGTCCATGGCGATGCGGTGCGCCACCCTCCTGGACAGCCCCCCGCGGCCGCGGCCGCCCAGCCCGCCCAGCCCGAAGCCCAGGGCGGGCCCCAGGGCCTGCACCGAGCGCCGGCCGCCGCTGAGGCGCTTCTGGAAGGACATGATGGACTGGCGCGAGCATGCCGCCGGCGAGAAGGTGCACACGCTGCTGCCCGTCGCCATGATGGTCGTGGATGGTCGGCGCTGTTGCTCGCAGTACCGCCAACTACGCGGCGCGCGCCGTCCGCATTGTCGCCAACCACACCAGCAGATCTTTGGCAGTGTCGCCAACATCTCCACCTGAACACCTCTCGCGCGGACTCGGGGGAGGGGTTGACATCAAAACAGCACTCACAACGTCACGTCAACTAGGTTTTATTCTCAATAATATTTACAATCAATATTTGGCCTACAAAAATATATCTTTGTTTACAAAATAAATAATACAACTATACCGGGTGTACAGTATTTATACACGGGTCACTGTTCATTTTTTTACCGGGTAGGTAGATGGTCCTAAACGTTGGAGATGTGTCTATTTTAGCGGCCAGTCATCAGGGAAGTACTCTCAAGCTCAAAAGTACTGTCGCTCTTCAGAGCCGATTCCCTCCTAAGGACAAACATACAGTCAGCTAGGTAAGCCGATGCTGGGCCAAAAAGACCTCTTATCAGGAGAGATGCATGTCTTTTCTTTTTATAAAAAAAAATGGGGTTAAATAAAATGAGTGACATTAGTAGGGCTGGCGTGCCTCTCACTGTATGTTCAACCTTAAAAAAGCTTCAAAAGCCATGTGAGTTTTGTACTGAACGAGTCGCGTAGTCTCATTCTGCGAGGTTACAAGTTTAACAGTGTACTCCTGAGTGAGCGTCGCACGACATCTCGCTCGCTGACATCTACTCTCATTGAAGGTCCGAACGACAGTTTTGTTTTCATCTCTTGAATCAGGCATCCATCCCGACACACATAAAAACACATTTACTTTCTTACACACAAAACACACACACTCTCACACATACACGCGCAAATAATCACAAGTACACGCACACAAAAGAGAAAGAATGAGCCGGCGCTAACCGACACACTGGCTTTCTACATCAGTAGCACCACCGTTACACAGCAAAGAGGGAAGAAATTACCTACACAATAATATAGCCAAAAGTATGGCCTTGAGTATGGATCGCACACGCCGTGGGCCGTGGAATCTGGAGGGGAATCTTAATGGTTCCTTTTTGGGTCGCAAGACATTGTGGCACCGTACGGAGTGCGGGGGCTGGCCTGGCTGGCCGTGGCGCCGTGGCCAGGCCGTCCCCAACTTTGTAGAGGTAACTAGGTTGTGGCATGGGGCCTGCCGTGCCGTGCCGAGTCCCCGCCCGGCCACCGCCCCTCCCCTCCCCTCCCCGCGCCGCGCCGGCCGCCGACATCCAGTACCCGGAAACCCGTTTCGTTAACAACTAAATCCTGAGCCGAGAGTCGCGGATTAGACTGAGGCGATGAACAAGTCGGTTTACGGTCGGCCGACTCCTAGAATGAGCGAAAATTGAAGGCGATTTCAAATTTAGCACCGCGGGCGTTGAGAGCCGTGCCATGCGGTGGCAGTGTCGGCCGTTCCGGCGGCGACAGCGGAATCGAAAGCGAGTTGAGCATTAGTGACAAAACGGACTTGAGGGTGCTCGCCGGCAGGATGACACACTGTGCGGAAGCGGGTGAAAGGGGCTTCTCTCTCTCTCCCGCGAAGCCAAGCGGAGGAAAAAGGCTAGTGGCACTATCTAACATTATCCCATTTCGCGATGAAGGCGCGTACAAGGCGCCCGCAGGCTGCTTCCGAACACCGCTTTCGTTTCTCCGTCTCTCTCGCACCCGCGCGGCGCGCCGCGGCGTTCCGTGAAGGCGCGAGGGAGACAGAGCCACGGACCGCGGCGGCGAATCAGTCTGCCGGCCGACTTTGGCGCGCATGCACGGCGGGCTGCGTCCGCGCGGCCGCGGCCGCGGCACTGCGAGGAGGCCGCGAAGAGGCGGACGCCGCCTTGGACGGCGCCGACGACGCGGACGCAGCCGGCGGGGTATCGGCCCGGAAAGCACACTAGTGAGTGGAGTGGCTCCAGATTCACTTTCCCTGCTTGCAGCTCGCTCGGCGCGTGACGGGGGCGTGGCGTGGCGTGGCGGGGCGGGGTGGGGCGAGGCGCGGACGGGCCTAACCGCGTATATACAAATAAGTACAGTAGTCAATTCCGTGCGGCCCTGCGGTGCCCTGCGGCCCCGGGACAGAGCAGGGAGTCCCTCGCAGACGAGTCCGATGGCGCGCCGCGCCACCAACGCAGTCGGGTCGAATTGGTTGTTGGAGAACAGGAGACAGATCGAGCGGAAGGGGGTTGGCGGGCGCGGCGGCAGCCAGGGCCTGCCAGGGCCGCGGGACTGACTCCCTGGAGTGCATGCAGGATATGGCGTCCGGTTCGAAGTATGGCCACCAGAGGGCGGGGCGGGCCGCGCCGTCCGGCCGGCGACGAGGGCTGCCACAGAGGCCGCCGACGGGAGCCTCTAACTGGCAGGGTTTGGTGGTTCGTCGCGGCGGTTGGTTCGTCTAGCCTCGTGGAGGGCCTCGTGGAGGGCCGGCCCGCCCGTCGCGTCGCCTTGAGCCTTTCTCTTGTCTAGCCTCGCGGAGGTCCTCGTGGAGGGCGTCGCCCTGGGCCTCGCCGGTCCTAGTTGTACTCGATGGGCGGCAAGAAGTTGCCGCACCGCGGGAAGTTGGGCGGCACGGGCGGCAGGTCCGCGTGGGTGCCCACGTGCACGACCAGGTTCATGCCGATCACGATGTGGAACAGGAAGTGGCAGTGGAACAGCCAGTAGCCTGCAAACAGAGAGCGAACGTTAGCCAAGTGGAGTTGGAAGCGGTCTCAGTCACAGCGCAGACGGGTCGGCCTGGCCCCGGCCTGGCCCCGGCCATTCGGTTCGTCTCGGTGCTGGCCCCCGCAGCCCCGTGACCCACCGCGGTGCACTGCGTCCGCCGACCAGGCCAAGCCCGCCAAGCCTTGCAGAGCGAGTCCTCCGGACGCGCGGTCTCTCTCGCACCCACGGGGCGCGCCTTGGGGCGCGCCGCACAGGTGCGAGAGAGACCGCGCTAGGTCAGTGACCGCGCAGACGGCGTTGACGCGCTGCGTCGTCATGCTCACCGGGGTTGTCGGCCCTGAATCGGAAGACGACGTAGCCGTTGTTGGGCACGGCGATGGTGTCCTTGGAGGGCGGCAGGTTGAACTGGCGGTGCAGCAGACCGCGCCGGTCCAGGTCAAGCGCGTGCTTCAAGTTGATCTTCTTGACGTTCTTGTCGGGGCTGCGGCCCATACCGATCACATTGAAGGCGTAGCCGTGGAGGTGGAAGGGGTGGCTCAGGTTGGGCTGTTGGACTGCGCCGGGGAAGGACAAACGTTAGTCACAGAGTTTCTCCACTCGTTGTAAAGTTTCATTTCTGGGGAGGTGGCTGGTGTTTTTTTACTGTACGGTGCACGTGTTTGATTGAAAGTGATTTCAACATCGTCGACAAAGTTTACGGACTACGATACTGTGGGTGACGCGTGTCTCACACTTTACGTGCTGTACAGTGAATAACTACTCCACCGCCATGCATTCGGAAAAACATATAGTACACTACTCAACAATTAATTTAAAAAAAACTTTTTAAAAAAATTGGGAAAACGATCTGATATTGGTTTTAAAGTGAGTGACAAAATCCACACACCAATGGTATAAATTTTAAGGGATTGCAAGTTATATATAAATACATACAGCAAATCACTGTCATCAGACAGAATCCAAAATTTTTTTTTCTTCTGAAAATGTGTACACTGCTGGTGGCGCGCTGCCGCCTTACCTGTCCGAAGCGGCCTCCCTCCCGCTCCGCGACTCCGGCCCGCTACTCACCCTCGTCGACGAGCACCACCTCGACCACGGCGTTGAGCGGGATGTCGACCTTGTGCGTGCACATGCAGTTGGTTCCGCAGTCGGCGGGCTTGTTGTCTCCGTTGCAGAACTGGTCCGGGCTGATGTCCTCGATCTGCGAGAGCGGCGGCGCGGGCGGCGACTGGTACGAGATCTCGTCCACCAAGCTGATGACGTGGTCGCCGCTGGGCGCCACTGGAAGCAACACCAAGAGTGAACGGGCGTCTCACAGTGTGCCGACAACTCGGTGGCGTGCGGTGCGCTCTAAGATACATTGCAATGTACACGGGGGGTTTACACTGCTTTCTGTACACGACGATCGACAACGGCTACAAGTGCGGAGGATGGCCTGCTTCAACAACCCTACTCCACCAAGCCCACAAACAACAACAACAACAACACAGTGAGGGTGAGGGTGGGGCGTTCGCTCGATCGGCTCCGTGTGGTGGGTGGGGGCCAGGCTATGCCTGCAGACTCATTCCGAGAGTCGTTTTTGGTCGGTCTGTCTCTCTCGCACTCATGGGGCGTCCCGTATGGGTGCGAGAGAGACGGAAGAACACGACTCTCGGAATGAGTGGGCAGGCCGCGCCGACGCTGTACATGGCGGTGCCTGGTGGTCCTGGTGGTCCGGGGGGCCCGCGGGGGTCGCGTCTACCTTCGTCCACAATGACGACCTCGACCACGGCGTGCAGCGGGATGTCCACCTTGTGGACGCACATGCAGTTGGCGCCGCAGTCGAAGGGCCGGTTGTCGCCGTTGCAGAAGCGGCTCGGGTCGATGTCGTCCACCTGGGACAGGGGCGGCGCGGGCGGAAACACGAACGAGATGCCGTCGATCAAACTGATGACGTGGTCGCCGCCCGGGGCCGCTGAGACAAGCAGCTCCTTGAGTTGGGGAGGGGGAGGGTGGGGGGCGGGGCGAAGCGGGGCACCGCGGCTCCAGAGTCGCCAAACAGGGGACAAACCCAACGTGTGACCCCACCAATGGATTCCTCGTTCGGAGAGCTATCCATTGGTGGGGTCACACGTTCGGTTCGAGTCCCATTTAGCGACTCTGGAGCTCAAAACGCGTCCGGGATTCCACCGGTCTTCTGGCGCACTGTGCGGGGTCGCTGGGTTAGTGGTTAGTCCGGCCGCGGCCCGCGTTCCGTGGTTAGTAGGTTAACCCATCCCAGAGCAAAGGGCTGCAAAGGCTGCAAAAGGCTGCGGCTGTGCGTGCCGCGACAGGCGTCTCAGCCGCGGCGCCGCGACCGCGGCCAGCAGAGCGATACCACATGCCGCGCCCATCTCTCTCGCACTCATCGGGCGACCCGCACGGGTGCGAGAGAGACGGAATTGCAGTGCGGGATCGGACTACTGGCCCGGGAACACCGAACTCGGTCGCCCTCAACAGTGACGCTGCAGGCCTCGCGGACCACCCCTGCTAGGAAAACAGCAAATCAAGAAAACAAAACAACAACAAAGGCAAGAACAAGGCGCGCAAGGATGGCAAAATGCTACGAATCCAGTCTGCTTTGCTCGTCATGGAAGCTTTTAAGAAGCGACAAAGCCGCCGCAGCCGCACGTCCCGATCGTAAAGGCAAACACCCTTCCGCATTAATAACGCCGCTAATCGCACCGCTTGTTTAATATGCGGTCCATGCGGTCGCGCGCGTCGAGCGTACTCACCGCACCGGAGCGTACTACCGAGCGTACCGAGAGGATCGACCAGACTAAACGTCTGTGGACCATTTTCGTTGCCAACACTGGGATCAATTTTGCACCTAACCAAAAATCTGGTGGCAAAAATTGTGACCAGCTAGTGACAGCTTTGTGACTACTGGCTGGTTACAATATTTGGCTGCAGATTTGGTAATGCACAAAATTGTTCCCTGTGGGTAACAATAAAAGCAAGCTGACACCTGCGTCTTGTAGTTTTTGGTATGTTTCGATCGAAGTAAAGGTATCGTCTGCTAAAATTTGCCGACAGCCAGCTAGTGTGGAGCGCACCGAGCGCATGGAGATGGCGCGCGCGGTCTCGGTAGGGCCCTGAGCCGGCAGGCAGACGAGCGGCCCGAATCAATCCGCTGCGGTTCCGCCTCGCCATCGGGGGCGGGGCGGGGCGGGGCGGGGCGGGGCGGGGTGGGGCGGGGCGGGGCGGGGCGGGGCGGGGCGCGGAATGTGGGCCGGTGTCCGCGGTTATCTGGACCAGCGACGGGCTGGACACGGGATGGAAGACGCCTTACTTCGCCTTGCGCAACACGCTATGCAGATGGCTTTCACTGCATGGCCCCCCCCCGCCCCGCCCCGCCCCGCCCCGCCCCGCCTCGCACACGTTCCCAGGAAGGCACGCCGCACGCCGTGCGATTGTGGTCGAAATGACGAGTGACGTCAATGCGGCTGCCATTCGGCATTTTTCATGCCGCGTCCAGGCCAGCGGGGCCCTGCATGCCCTGCACGCCGTGCCTCGGACCCTCGGTCAAGAACGAGGCGGCTTGCATTCGGAACGGGAAAAACCTTCGTTGCGGTTATATCGCTTGGCTGCGACCACAGTGAGCCAGAAGACCTGCACTGGCCGCCAAAACTCTAAACGCGTTTTGAGCTCCTGGGTCGCTAAATGGGACTTGAACAGAACGTGTGACCCCACCAATGGATTGCTCTTCGAACGAGGAAGCCATTGGTGGGGTCACACGTTCGGTTCGAGTCCTGTCAAGCGAGTCTGGAGCTCAAAACGCGCCTAGAATTTCGGCCGTCTCCACCGGCGTCTTCTGGCCCACTGCGCAGAGGCTTGAGAGGACCCTGGATCCGCCTCCAGGGCAACGAGTCCATGCAAAAAGGAATGGCTAAAGGTCTTGCCTCGCGGGCCCCACTGATCGATTTTGGCGGATTCTCTTTTTGCCAACGTCAAACCGACGTCACCGCGACGGGGGGTGCTCTCTGGCGAGTGACACATTCCGGCGAGCGCTCCGTCTCTCTCGCACTCACGCCCTGCAGGCCTCCCGGGTGCGAGAGAGACAGACTGCTGACGCAATGACGCGAGCCTTCATTTCCATCCCTGCCGATGAAGATCTGGTTCCGACAAGGCAGTGAGCTGCAACAGCCACGGCGTGAGAGCGGCGCCCCAGTGCCACGACACGGCATGACCTCGGCGGCCGGCAGGGCGGCCAGCCCGTACCGAGCCTGCACCGCGCTGCACCGTGCACGTCGCCACGGGTCAACAAAGCCGCCCCGAGGTCTCCGGGTCGTCGCGGACGAGACGAGTCGAACCGTCTGTCCCTCTCGCACTCACGGGCGCCCCGTAGCGGTGCGAGAGAGAGAGAGAGAGAGAGAGAGAGAGAGAGAGAGAGAGAGAGAGAGAGAGAGAGAGAGAGAGAGAGAGAGAGAGAGAGAGAGAGCGCAGTCTGCAGCTTACCGAGGAACCTGTTGTACGTGTGGGGCTCGAACACCTCCTCGGGGGTGTAGAACAAGAACCGGAAGGGCAGGAAGATCTTGACGTCCGGCCGCTCCTGCAGGATGCCCTCGTCCACCTGCTTGGCGTTCTTCAGCTGGTTCACGCACACGGCGTCGGTGCGGTCCGTGTTGCAGATGGCGTCCAGGGGGTTCAGCACCTGCAAAGCCATTTCGTTGTTGAGATGTGCGTGCGTTGCGCGGCGGCAGAGCCGTCGCTGGATCCGCAGACGAAGACGAGTAGGACTGTGCACTCACGATGCCCTGGGGCAGGCCGACGTCGTAGGTGGGGGCCGTGGTGCGGGGCTGGTAGGGGCCGCGCGCGTAGCGCACGATGGCGAGCTGCTGGGCGCGCGCCTCGCCGCACTCGCCCAGACCGCGCACCTGCATCCAGTACGCGCCCACGGGCTGGTCCGCCGTGATGACGAAGTCGTACCGCTCGCCTGCAACAACAACAACATTCTCACGCCGTCCCTCTCGCACTCGCGGGGCCACGCCTGCCGCCTCTGTCGCTCACCGGAGAAGGAGATGACGGTGTCCACGGGCATGGGGTGCACGGGCTCGCCGTCGGTGGCGATCACCATCAGCGAGTGGCCCTGCACCGTGAGCTGCACGGGGCACACGGAGGCTAGCGAGTTGATCATCCTGAAGCGGTAGCGGCGCCCGGGCGTCATGGTGAAGATCTCCAGCGGGGTGTTGGTCCTGAAGCCGGTCTTGGCGTCCTGGAGGAAGAGAGGAAGTCATTGCGCGATTTGAGCAGCAGGGCGATGGCTGGACGCTGGTGCTTCTATTTCTGTTCCCCCTGGGGCCAGAAGACTGGCGCAGGTTGCCAGAACTCTAGACGTGTTTTGAGCTCCAGAGTCCGCTAAAAAGGACTCGAACCGAGCGTGTGACCCCACCAATGAATTCCTCGTTCAGAGAGCAATCCATTGGTGGGGTCACACGTTCGGTTCGAGTCCCATTTAGCAACTCTGGAGCTCAAAACGCGTCTGGAGTTTTGTCCGCCTCCACCGGTCTTGGTCTTCTGGCCCACTGTGCGCCGCTCCGCCGCACCACTCACCTGGAACTGGCCCTTGCCGTTGATGAGCAGCGTGTCGGGCGTCTGGCCCGTGTTGGCGGCCAGCCTGCCGGGGAACCTCTCCAGGGCGTCCTCGTGCATCCAGTCGGACAGCATGATGACGTGCGTGGTGAGGTCGAAGTCGTACAGGTGGCTGTTGGGGTCCTGCGACGGCGGCTGCCGGACCACGATGCTGCCGTAGATACCGTCCATCTTTTGCAGACCTGGCAGAGTTGACGGAGTTGCTTAGTACAGTACAGGCCCCAAGGTTTGGCCAAAGTGTGCAGTACTTTAATTAATTTTGTAAAATTTTATGTGTAGTTGGCTGATTTAATTCCTCAGAAATTTATTTGTAATTTTTAACTGCGGTTGGCTAGCCTGAGTGTGCAGAATTTTTATGTTTTGTAATTTTTAACTGCAGTTGGCTAGCCTGACTGTGCATATATTTTTATAATTTTCAAGTGCGGTTGGCTAGCCCGAGCAAACAGATTTATTTTTGTAATTTTTAAAATTGCGGTTGGCTGACCTGAGTGCGCGTGCCAGAAGTGCGTGCCCTCGTTGCCCGCCTCCATCTGGTACCGGAACGTGTTGCCCTGCTGGATGGGGCACTGCGTGACGAAGGGCACGCCGTCCGAGTACTGGGTGCCGCGCTGCCAGATGCCGTGCCAGTGGATCGTCAGCTCCATGCCCTCCATGTGGTTCTCCACGTCCACCACGATCTTGTCGCCTTGGCACACCTGGCGAAAAAAAGGAGAAGGCGTTTGGTGAGGCATTTGCAAGTGCAAAGCGCCACGGCCGCCGCGTGAGTGCGCTGCCACTGCCTGGTGCGGGGGGCACTCGTGCGAAGAGCCCTCACGCTGCAGAGCCTGCTGCGCACATGACCTGTGGATGCTTGGGCGCAGACGGCAGCATGAAGTACGGTGTGTTGACGGCACTGAGGATCTAGCATTTTGCACCTCTCCACGCCGTCGGCGAGGACGCACTGGCAGTGCGACCAGACGGTGTTGGTGGCGTTGGGGACGCAGACCTGGCACGCACTGTGGGCAGAGAACGGCCTCTGTCAGTTTGACGCCGTCTTCGGAGATTCGATCACTTTTTCAGCATTTTTGCGAGGACACTGCTCCCAAACTTGTTGCGGTCAAAGCCTCCCGAGGCGGGGCATGAAAGAGTAGGGTCTTAAGAGTACTAGGGCGTTGAGGGAGGCCTTTGACCGCAACTTAATTGGACGCAGTGGCCGCCCAAAGTCAGCGAAAACGGCTACTTTCGAAGATTCATTCGCTGTTTGACCATTTTTGCGAGGCCACTGCTCCCAAACTTGTTGCGGTCAAAGCCTTCCCGAGGCGGGGCATGAAAGAATAGAGTCTTAAGAGTACCAGGGCGTTGAGGGAGGCCTTTGACCGCAACTAAATTGGACGCAGTGGCCGCCCAAAGTCGGCAATATTTGATTTTCGACACTTTGACAGCGTTCCGAGGCTAATCATCATTTGATAGTGTACTCACGCTCCGAGCACAGTGTACAGCTCCACGGTGAAGTGGTAGTAGCACGTCCTGGGCGGCTCGCCCTCGCGACAGGCGCGCGCGCACTCCTCGGGCGAGGACAGGCTGGGGTTCCTCTCCAGCTCGATGAGGCCCTTCTTGGGGGCGTCGATCTTCCTGGGCGGCTGCGGCGCGGCGGGCTGGAGGCCGGGCGAGGCCCCGGGGGCGGGGGCGGGCCCCACCAGCGGGTTCTTCCTCACCACGTTGAGGGAGGCCAGCGGGTCCAGGCCGGCGGGCGCCGGGGCGCCGGCCACCAGCGGGTGAGTCTGCACCAGGCCGTGCGTCGAGCTGAAGAGGTTGGGGTTGTCGGCGCCCAGGTCGGCGGGGCTCTGCCACCAGGAGGCCGCCTGCGTGGACTGGTCCGAGCTATCTGCAACAACACAAGGAGGACGCCGATCAGGACAAGCTCACTCGGCGGGGCAGTCCACCACACTGGAAACAAAATCAAGTCAAAACGCCCTTCAACGGCGAGTTTTAGTTATGCCGACTGCTGGCATAACATGGCCAAAGGAACCAACTTCATTTCAGTCGATTCGATGTGGTGTTTTTGACAGTGGCAGGAGTCCGCCCAGGCACCTGTTGTGTTGTGGCAGGACCTGTCGCCTGTCTGCTCGCTGACGTGCACCATGAAATACGCACTGCTCGGTTCTGTTCGGCTCGGCTCGGCCCGGCTCGGTCCGGCTCGGCTCGGCTCGGCATGTCGGAGGCAGCGTGCACGTGTAGTTCGGAGCGAGCAGCGCGCCGAAGCCGTAAATCTAATTTCATCAACTAGTCCTTCTTGCCCTTTTCCACGGCCTTCCCAATCTGCGGCTGTCATGCCGCGGTCTCGAAACGTCCGACGGCCGCCGCGAGGGGGGGGGGGCTCTTAAAATGAGAACAAGACACTTAAGGGGACCACGCCGCCTGCGAGGTAGGCAGTAGCGCGGGCACGCTGCGCAGAGCAGTGTAGCGGGCTGCCTACCCTCCGATCGGCAGGCGCTCCGGCACTCCGGCCGCCTCTCGTTTTCGTCGCACAGTGGGCCAGAAGACCGGTGAACGCGGCCAAAATTCAAGATGCGTTTTGGGCTCCAGACCACAGTCGCTAAATGGAACTAAGTGTGACCCCATCAATGGATTGCTCTCCGAACGAGGAATCCATTGGTGGGGTCACACGTTCGGTTCGAGTCCTGTTTAGCGACTCTGGAGCTCAAAACGCGTCTGGAGTTTTGGCCCCCTCCACCGGCCTTCTGGCCCACTGTGCGGCCGACTCTCGCTTTCGTCGTCGGGAGCGACTTGAAACAGGGAAGGCGGGCTGTGCCGTTGTGCCGCCGTCGCGCCGTCGTCGTCGGCCAGTGTCCGCGCCGTCCGTGCGCCCTTCTTCTGGCCGGGGCGATGCGGCGCGATGCGGCGATGCAATAAAGGACTGTGGGGAAACCCAAGCCGAGGAGTGCAACCGTCTGGCTCGGACGAGACGAGACGAAACGAGCCGAGAAAATCAATTGAATCTCGGCGTCGCGCCGCGTCGCCTCGCGATGCAGCGTACTGTGTCGTCCCGCCGCGTCCCGCCACCGGCCAACTTTACGACTGTGACGTCGTTGTCCCGTTGCGCGAGAAATTTTTACCGGCGAGATCTGCTCAAATGTGTCGTGAGAGATCCGCCAATCAGGCCATTTTACTTCATTGTTTGAATAACCCATGAAAATCAACGGAGCTCTGTCGTTGACGACACCTTTTTGAGAACAGGCCGATGACAACTATCACTTCAGGGGCTTCCCTTGAGGACATACGCCGCCGTGGATTAAATCTGTTTGTTGTTGTTGTTGTTGTTGTTTTTGAGGAGATGAAGGGGAAAGGTCGTTGGAGACGGGACGATGGAAGAAAGTGAGGCGACGGCCGTCCGTCCGTCCGACCTGCCGGCCGGTGGTGTCAAGGCCGAGGGCGCGCGGTCATCATCAGATCGCGGCGATCGCAGCCGTGCCACTTCGTCGCTCTGTCTCTCGCACTCGCGGGGCTCTCCGCAAGGGTGCGAGAGAGACAGACTGATGAATCGCTCGGCAGGGACAAGCTCATTTTGACGACAACAATGAGTAAGCGGTCTCGGCGTCTTGACTGTCTCGGTTCGGGCAAACCGGAAGGGAGCGCGCCCGATTGCCTGTCAGCGCCAATCTGAACGTGAATCTGGCGGCAGGTGCGAAAAAGTCAATCCGGAGCCCCGCCGGCCGCGCCAGCCCGACGGATGGAGCGGTCACTTCAAAACGCCGAGACAGCAGCGAGAGAGAGAGAGAGAGAGAGAGAGAGAGAGAGAGAGAGAGAGAGAGAGAGAGAGAGAGAGAGAGAGAGAGAGAGAGAGAGAGAGAGAGAGAGAGAGAGACGCAAACAAGAGGTTAAAGACCCGCGCTGGAAAACGACTAGAAAAAGTGTGAAGGAGTGAGAGTGTGATACAAACAACGGTGCGCCGCCGACTCGTCCTGGGAAGAGGCGGCCGAAGAATAGGTATGAGAATGTTGTGCGCGCGCAGACGCGCGGACACGCGGACACCACACTGGAGGGCGAAAAGCGAGCTTTTCGCGGGGATTAGAATGTGGCGCGGTGAGAAAGGCGCCACACTGTAGGGCGCCAACTCAACAAGTCCGACTAAGTACGAGGAGCGGCAAACGCAAGTTGACTTCTTGAAATTTCATTTTTTCACTTTAACTTGAAATTTTATTTTTTCACTTTTAACTTGAAATTTCATTTTTTCACTTTAGCTTGAAATTTCATTTTTTCACTTTAACTTGAAATTTCTTTTCTTCACTTTAAAATCCTTTGGATGAGGCTCGATATGCGGACACCCACGGCCGGTGCGTCGGCGCTCCCGTTCCTAACTGTCCTCTTTAACGGCGGCCGGCCAGTGGCAGACTGTAATTGCCAGTGCACACATAACGTGCGTGTTTATTGAGCGAGGGTTATGCGATAAGGGAAGGTCTCATGCAGGCCGACGTTTCGTAAAGGCAGCCGCACCAGTGAGCCAAGTAGATGAAGACAAGGAATGGCATGCAACCGCCCGCGGCCACCAGCAGCACCGGCCAGCGGACTCACTCCGAGAGTCGCCCTGTCTCTCTCGCACTCGTGGGGCGTCATAGAAGCTAGAGACAGCCGAGCGACGAGAACGACTCTCGGAGTCAGTCCGCAGCAGCGGCCAGCAAGGGGCGCGGTGGGCGGGGCGGCCGTTCGCGAGGCATTCGGGGTGCTCAAATTATTTCACCATCATCTATCAACATATCATCATCATCATCATCATCATCATCATCAACAACAACAACAAGAACAAAAACAGCTGGAAAGAAAGAAAGAAAGGAAGAAAGAAAGAAAGAAAGAAAGAAAGAAAGAAAGAAAGAAAGAGAAAGAAAGAAGAAAGAAAGAGAGAAAGAAGGGAATGCGGGGGAGACAAGTGCAGAGCGCGGTGCAGTCCGTGCAGCATCCAGGCCAAGGCAGCCCCCCCCCCCTCCCCCCCCCCCCCCCGGCCGGTATTGGCGGATGCAGGTGTGGAGGTGGTGCAGTGCCTCGCAGTGCAGTGCCTCGCGCTGCCGGCCGCCAAGCCGGCGTGCTCGCCTATTTGCTCCCACTTTTCTTTCCCGCCTCGAACCGCTATGCTCTCCTCGCGGCCCACGCCGAAAACGACTCTCGTTTTCGCTCGAGGTTATCGGATCCGTTCAAGAGGAAAAAGAACGGACAGGAAAAATGGAAAACACAAACATGGCACCTGGCAATTCCTCTATGTTTTTCAAATATTTTTGTGTCAAAACAAAGTATTTTTAAAAAACCCTGTTGTTTTCTTTTTAACTTGAGAGACGTGAGTCGTATTCTAATTGGCCGGACCTGCCCACGCCGGCCATTCACAATGCGGCGCCCTCCTCACACTGCCCTGGAGGCTTAGCAGGTGGCGTGGCGCGGCGTGAGATTTTTCAATGGAATCGGAAACAATTGGCGGTTGGAGGACAACCTTGTCCGGCAGGCCGCAGCGGTAACCTTTAGTCCACGGAGCAGACGTCGAGCACGGAGCAACGCGGAGCGCACCGATCAAGGGAAGGGGGCCGGCGTGGCCGAGCGGTGCAGAGCGTTCGGAGACAGCGGTCGTGTGTGTCGGTGCCCTTGTCCACTCGTAATGAGAGACGCACACACACACACACACACACACACACGGACGCGCACACCTATACACGCACACACGCAATACATGGACACTTCGACATCTCCGATACATTTCATAAATACCAGGTGAGCGCGGACAGTCGTACGTTTTCTCAGCAAGTAGCGCTGCCAAACAACAAACAACGCACTCAGTGGAGTAAGGCCGTCGTTCGTGTTAACCTGAACCTCATGGGTGAACAGTTTCAACGCCAGCGCACTGCGAAAATGTTGATTCTCACTTATTGGCTCCCACGGATTCAAGGCCAATTTTCCTCACAGGAATGTTGTCAAACAAACCAGTTGATGACATTGTTGTCAAAAATTATAGGGGTTTTGATGTAAATGTCGTTCAATATTTTAAAGGGACAACAAATGTTTCCAGTGCTATCATGGAAAATCGACACGTGCGGTTTTCTTTTAAAGTTTGGCTGTTTCCCGCATTTCACTGGTAAAACTAAAGCGTAGCATTACCCACTGTTTTCAAGCGTAATCAGGTTACGCTTGAAATCAAGCGTAACAGGCTCATCCGCCAAGATTCCCCCTATCTAAATGCATGGGCAATTTCTAGTCTATGTTGATTTTCAAGCGTAACGTCTTCAAGCAAAAATTTCCATGCTATACTCAACATAGACACGTTACGCTTTACTTTTACCAGTGTTCTGTTTCCCTGCATTTCTTGTCCGTCTCTCGTACGGGCAGGTCTCGTCGGGTGTCACAGCGTCACACAGGACTCGGCTCACATCACCTCGACGAACGCTCAAACGTCCACTTCCTCACCCCCCCCTCTCTCTCTCTCTCTCTCTCTCTCTCTCTCTCTCTCTCTCTCTCTCTCTCGGGATGAATGCCTTTTCTCGGCAAGTGCGGCGTCTTGTCTGAGAAAAGAGTTTCACAACAATTTCGTAACGGGAGTAGCCCCGCACCTAGGATGGCCTGGACCGACAGCTAGCTGCAGCTGCACCAGTGCGTGTGTGTGTGCGCGCGCGCTTGTGTGTGTGTGTGTGTGTTAGTGCGTTCGTGTGCGTGAGCAAAGCGCATGTGTGCGTTAGGCCCTTCATGCTTGGCGGCCTCTTCATGAGCATGAAGGGCTTAACACACACAACACACACACACACACACACACACACACACTCGCACGCACACATAGGCAGCGGCTTGACCCCAGTCTCGTACTCTGCGCTCCACTCTACTCGCTGAGGGGCAATTGTCGCGGTCCTCGAGTCCCTGCGTCCTGCGCGCCGCCCACGCCACGACACCTTGGGCAGTTTGACGAGGCCCCTTATGACCCAACCTCGAACAATGCCGAAATTACTACCATAAGTGATAATTACGACGTCTCAATTGTTCTTCCAGTCGGTGTCCTTAGTCCAGGCCTCACCGATAGGCGCAATTTGAACCGAAAAATAAGTGAGGTCTCGAAAACAGCAACATTGGAACACAGCAAATTTAGGAAAAATTTAAGTTAATTGGCAAAGTTTTAGACTTTCAAAGTTCTTTTTCTTTTTAAGCTTTCTGTATGGGACACCAACGCCTTTTCTGATCGACGGTCGGGAATAGCACCGCTCTGTCTAGCGAGGCAGGCAGGCAGGCAGCCAGTCAATCAGGCAGCCAGCCAGCCGTCCGACGCGCGCCCGCGACTCGCCGGCCGTCCTTTCGCTCTCGACGGCGACACACTGCAGACGCAGACGGATTCCGAACAGTCGTCTCGCGTCGCTCTGTCTCTGTCGCACTCACGGGGCGTCCCGCAGGTCCCGCAGGGGTGCGAGAGAGACAGAGCGACGAGACTGGTGGCGGTGGCAATGACCGCTGCCTCTCGGCCCGAGATGGAGATCGAAACAACAAAAAGCGAACGCGTGGACTTGAACTAGACCCTGGCCGCCAGGCCGCCACGCCGTCGAGCCGCGAAAGTGGTCCGCTAATTCCGATTCCCAATCGCCGCGCCGCGAGGACCTGTCGATCTGGACCCGGCGCGACACTTATAATTAAAAAAAGAAAAGACAGAAAAAAAGACGTTCGGTCGAAACCTGCTGACCGGCGCTGCTGGACTTTCCTTGGCAGTGGGTCTATCGCGCAGTTTGTTCCCCATTCCGGTGTGGTGGAAAGCGATGCGGCCGTTTGACTCCGGAGGGCCGAACTGTCAAAATTTCGGCTGTCACGAGGTGACGAGGGCTGAATTTCCTTACAAGAGTGTCATCACACCAGTTTCGGACATCGTTGTCACGCCCATGGAGCTCTGGTGAAAATGACACCAATGCGTGGTGAAATTGCCATTCAAGGGTGGACCCTCGAAACTCAGACACTGTTAAGCTGCCTGCGTTTCGCGCGGAGGCCACTTCAAAACACTTCTTTCTAAAAAAGTTGTAAATTCAAAGCTGAGTGCCGACACCCCGGACTTTTTGGCACGCTTCTGGGTTTTCGAATCGGTTCTTGGCGGTGTCCTGTCCACCATCGCTCTTTTCGTGACGGAATTGTTTCTCGGATCGGGCGAGAGAAATGGCACGGACCGGACAGGTTGCTGGCGGGGCGGGGCGGGGCGGCCGGAGCTTCGCCTTGATCTTGAACCTGACCGGGGCGTCGGCCCATTTGGCAGGACCCGTCCCGACTGAGTCTTTCTTTTCCTTTCCTTTTTACGGCGATTGAGCCTTACTCGAGGCGGGAGCGAGGTGCGAACACGGGTAACGCCTCGGGACGACTTGGTGCACTGTAAAGTCTTGAATTATCGAGTCATTTGTTTTTTGTTTTGGCTTCCAGGGGGGAAGTGGGTTGTGAGAGTCACCCCGGCGACGCGCTAGCGGCTCAGGAGTTCTGTCTCTCTCGCACTCGAGCGGCGGCCCGCAGGGGTGCGAGAGAGACGCGCTGCAAAGTCCCCTGCAGCCACCCTGCGCCCCTCATCCGGAGCAATAAAGGAGCCGAAACGGCACGCCACTGCAGGCTCACTCGTCGCTCTGTCTCTCTCGCACTCACGGGGCGCCCCGTAGGGGTGCGAGAGAGACAGAGCGGTGTCCGGCAGGCCACTACACTGGGTAGGACGTGTCACTCGCACGCCGGCCGCCGTTTGGTCGCTCCGTCGGGACGCCCCATGAGTGCGAGAGAGACAGAGCGACTGTTTGGTTTCCACGACAAGGCACCGCCTGCCCGAAACGCCGCCGGTCGGGCCGTGCATGGCAAGCAGCAAGGCGGTGCCTTGGCGGTGCAGTCGGCCTGGCAATGATCGCGCAATTTCTCTTTTCCCCCAAAACAGGGAAACGGGACCGTCTCGGGACGGAACGCAGTGGAGTGGAATGCAATGCGAAGCGATGCGCCTCCGGAATCGCCGAGGCGACGCCACGCCGCCCAGCATTGCGCTTATCTCCGTCCCACGCCGTGCAGTCTGGCCGACGTGCCTCTCTCTCTCTCTCTCTCTCTCTCTCTCTCTCTCTCTCTCTCTCTCTCTCTCTCTCTCTCTCTCTCTCACCCACGGCGTGCATGTTACGCTGACCTTTCCGTCTGCCAAGGCAAAGGCATCGACAGTAAACCACGGAAATTAATGTGGGATGCAATTTTCCGCGTGTTGAAAGTGGTGGAAGGTTAGTCCGGCTAGGCCGGCCCAGCGCAGGGCAGGGTTCACTGGTGGAAGGTTGCTGTGAGTCCAGCAAGGTTCAGCCCAGCCGGCCAGACCAGACCCACCGCAAAGCAAACGATCACCATCACGGCGCCGACTCGCCTCGCCAAAGGTGAGAAATTTCGCGGTCGCGGCGCATGGCTGCCTGTCTGTCTGTCTGCTTGCCTGTCTGTCCGCCTGCCTGCCTCTGAATGGAGCCGAGTTGGGCGGACACGCGCGGGCCGCCGCCGCCGCCCGGTTCTCAGGCCGAGCGGCAATTAACCATGCAACGTTCGGATTTCACGAAAAAAAAAAACAACAAAAAAGAAAAATAGAGTCTATCTTGCTTTAATGTGCGGTAGCAGGTAATGCGTACGCGCGGCGAGGGGCGCGTGTTTGCATAAGTGCGTACGAGACCGTGGACTGTACTGCGGTGACCCCCATTCCGTGTCCAGCCCACTGCAGCGGTGAAAGGGGTTCGGAACAAACCATGTAACCGAGCTGCGGCCTGCCGCGGGCATGCGTGCTTCGAGCATCCCGACGACGCGGGAAGGCGTGGCACTGTTAAAAAACGTTCAAAATGGCCCGCTAAAATGGTTAAATTTGGTCCGTTTCACTAAATTTGTATCAAAAGCGTTAAAAACGTTCAATTTGGTCCACCGGAAATGTTAAATTTGGCCCGTTCAAAGTCAAATCATCAAGCCTGATTGAAAATAGTAAATTTGGCCCGTTTATCATGTTTCATTCAGCCCTTCGTGACCTTAACTTTGGCCCGTTGTCCGACCCGGCAAGTCGAACGGACTCCCACAGTGTACGCGGCGGTGCGCTGCCTCGGGCGTTCCCCGCGCTATGTAAACGATGTGACGGCGTGTACGCTCAAGGTGTCCGTGCCCGGTAAACGCTACACTGTCCGCACGGTGTGTGCACTGTGAGATTCGCGGAGCGAGGGGCGGCAGCCAGTGGCGGATCCAGAGAGCCGGCCTGAGGGAGGGGCGAAGTACATAGCACTTCTTGCCTACTGCCAGGGCAAAGTGTGACTTTGCCTACCTTTCAGGCGGTTATCTACACCCAGAAAAATGGTTTCTTGATTTTCTTAGTTTTTATAAGAAAAAAGTCTGAACACAAGAAAATATTTCTGCATACAAAAAGAAAAAGTTTGGATAAAAAAAATTTCCTTGAAAAAAAAAAAAAACAAGAAAAGTTATTTTTTTCATCCAAGAAGTCATTTTTTTGTATGTAGAGGCCAAGGGGGCTCAATAATTGACTGAACCCCTGACAATTATTGTCCTTCCCCGCTCCTCGATCCGCGCCTGCCATACCCGAGTGGCCGATAGAGGGGGCAGGGCAGGCCGCTCGAAGATGGAGACCTCCGTTTAGGAGACAGTCCGTCCACTCTGGCCGCGCGGGCCGCGCCCCTACACTGGGAAAACACTCCACCCGGCCGACAGGTTCCCGACCGACCGCTCACTTTCTTCCTATCACCGTCCGCGCGCGGGTTCAGCAACCGTAAAAGCCAAACAAATACTTTTATCGCGCAGCAGTAAAAGTTTTTGTTTTTTGAAGCAGGTGGCGTTGAGGCGGCCCAGTGCCGCGACCGCGTGACTCACCGACATTTATTTCTTTTCTTTTTCTTGAGGACGCTCTGCCGGAGTGTGTCAGTGCGCCAGTACAGTAGGCAGAGCGGCGGCGAAGCGGCGGCACGCGCAAATACAACGAGTCAACGACCAAACATTTGGCCGAGCCGGCGACAGCGCGACAGCCACTGCACTGTTAAAAATTAATTGCAAAATCCCGAAAGTGTGTTCCAAAGCTTCGTCGTGTTTCTAGAAGAATTTTTTTGTGCTATACCTGCTGGAAACTCATTGAAAATAGAAACATTGGAGGTTTCGGAGTTTTCCGAAGATCGGACGCAATTTTTTCCCCAAAGTTGCCCGTTAATTTTCAAGATTTTTTTTTGAAACGGTGTGTGGTTTTGTTTTTGACAGGGTGGAAAGGAGACATCTCGTTGTCCCCATTCTGGCGCCGCACCGCGCCGCACCGCTTCAAGCCAGCGGTGACTGGGTCAGGAGCTCGGCCGGATCGTGCGCCGGAAGTGCAGGGCACTGATTCCGAGAGTCTTTCTCGTCGCTCTGTCTCTCTCGCACTCACGGGACTTCCCCTGTGGGTGCGAGAGAGACAGAGCGCTGGGAGGATGAAGGAGATGAAGATGCCGGGGCCGTCGAGCTCGTCGAGGCGGGCCGCCGGAAGTGAGACCCCTTATCGCCTTTACGTAAAATCAAAATCGCCAACGCGATCGCCGGGACGCGCCTCAGCGCAGCACAGTGGGCCAGAAGACCGGTGGAGGCGGCCAAAACTCTAGACGCTAAGCAGGACTCGAACCGAACGTGTGACCCAACCAATGGATTCCTCGTTCGGAGAGCAATCCATTGGTGGGGTCACACGTTCGGTCCGAGTCCCATTTAGCGACTCTGGAGCTCAAAACGCGTCTAGAACTTTAGCCGCCTCCACCGGTCTTCTGGACCACTGTGCGCAGCAGCGCAGCCGGACCACTTTGAAAGTCAATATCTTAGGAAGTTCACTGTTAAAAAAACAAAAAAAAAATATTGAAAATTCCCGGCAAAATTTGCTTTTGAAAAAATTGCCTCCAGCATGCGTTCAGTACGTCCACAGTGACTGAGCCTCGGTGCGTCATAGGCGACTCGGGTTTCAACGGGGAGCGAATCTCAACCGAACTGAAACTAGTTTTGGGCCGAGCAAACGCCTGGCGGCGCGTACGGCGAGCCTCGCCAGGTCACTACACTGTAACCTCAGCTCACCGCGCCGCGCTCCTCAAAGAGTGTCCGCGCGTGCCGACGCCTCGGCCCTTCCGCACTGTTACGCTTTCCCCCAAAAAGTGGCACCATTTTCTCACACTCGCCGCGGGCCGCCACGGCCGGTGAGGCAAGGCGTCTACAAACACGCGTAATAAAGTAAACTAACACCGTTGCAAAATAATTCGTTGCGCGTTTCGGGGCGTATGCCTCCGGGCGTGTCCAGTCCGCGTGCCCGCGTGCGCGTGCGTGCGTGACACGCTGCCCGCGCCACTGCTAGCGACGCCACGACTTTTCGGTAATCAAATTCGGTGTCGGCTTCCGCCCGGCCCACAGTGGGCCAGAAGACCGGTGGAGGCGGCCGAAACTCCAGACGCGTTTTGAGCTCCAGAGTCGCTGAACGGGACTCGAAACGAACGTGTGACCCCACCAATGGATTGCTCTCCGAACGAGGAATCCATTGGTGGGGTCACACGTTCGGTTCGAGCCCCATTTAGCGACTCTGGAGCTCAAAACGCGTCTGGAGTTTCGGCCGCCTCCACCGGTCTTCTGGCCCACTGTGCCACGTGCGCGGGAAAGACAAACACATCCAGGCGCCTCGCCCCGCCCCGCCCCGCGGATCCACGCGTCCAGCCCGTCCGTTTTCACACACTTCTACTCGCTGGGCGTGTTTCTCAAGCCGCATATCGTTCGATCGAGGCGCCCCGCCAGGCCCCGCCCTGTCTCGCGTGTAGGGAAACGCAGACTTCCTTGGGATCCGCGGCGCACCGCGGTGGCGGCTGTGGCACGGCGCTGAGACGCACGCGTGCGAAGGGTAGCGCGCGAGCACGGCCCGGCCCGGCTCGTGCGTCAGTGCACGCGGCGCACTCACGTTGCGCCACACACACACACACACACACACAGCGAGGAAGCGTTTCTTCACATTTTGCGCCCCCAAAGCGGTACATAATTCATAGATTACCTCTGCCCTATTTACTTTTCGGGCCCCGAAATTGTAACAACAACAACAACAAACAACAAAAACATCAACATGAACGATATCATCATCAAAAACCGACAACAACAACGACTTCGCTGTCAACACCACAATCATCGCAACCAACATCACAACCATCGAACAACAACAAAAAAACAACGACGATGACAACAACAGCAATATTAACGATAATGATAGTGATAATTAATTAATAGTCGGATGCTTTGGCGCCCTCGACCGCGAGAAAGGTCGCGACTGCCCCGCGGTGCGTCATAAATAGATCGGCGCATTGGCTGGCCTGTGACATGGCGGACGAAGCGGACGCGGCGGACGAGGCGCGGACCCACAACAACAACAACACAATGGCGCATTGTGCAACGGCTGCAAGTGGACTGGTTTCAGCGCGGCTAGGCGCCGGGACTTGACCTTGCGCCCTCCCCCCTCCCCCTTCTCATTTCTCTCACTTTCTGCGGGATTTTTTTTATCGCCCGTTCTCTTTAAGTTTGTGCATTTCCTTCTCCTCTCCTTCGTAAAGCTATTGTGAAGGCGGGGTCGACGGTCAGTTCGTCCACGTTCGTTCGTTCATTCATTCATTCATTCATTCATTCATTCATTCATTCATTCATTCATTCATTCATTCATTCATTCATTCATTCGTCCATCATTCATTCATTCATTCATCAACTCATTCATTCATTCATTCATTTCATTCATTCATTCATTCATTCATTCATTCATTCATTCATTCATTCGCTCATTCATTCATTCATTCATTCACTCATTCATTCATTCATTTTGGGACGGACTCACGATGCGCCGCGTAGTCCGGCTGGTCGGCGGCAGCGAAAGGCGTGACATCCGAATCCCTAGGTGTCTCACCTGCAACAAAAAAAAAAACACCTCGTTAGTCTCTCTCTCTCTCTCCAAGCAGTGTTGCGACATTGGCACAAAAGTGCGGAGAATTAATTGGGTTTCTTTTTTGGGAGGCGGTATCGCACTGCAGTTTTTCTCGGCTGGCTTTGTCGGACAGCTCGTAGTGGGTGGGAAGGCGGGGGCGGGGTGGGGCGGGGGGGCGGCCCCACCGCAGTCACTCCACTGTGACGGCGCGCAGACAGTGAAAACGCTCCCGCCATAACGAGGACCCACACACAATCCATGCAAAAACCGTCGCCAGTGGCGGTGCCGCCAGCCGCCCCCCCCCTCTCTCTCTCTATTTAACTCGCCCCCTTCCCGTTTCGAGTCGTGCAGCGAGAGGTCATGATAAATCAACGCGTCAATTACCCGTCATGTTTACTTTCCTGCCCGCTGCATTTTAATAATGATAAACAGAGCGGTTCTGATTATTTTTTTTTCTCCTGCGCCTGTCGCGGCGTGAGTGTGTCTGTGCAGGTCTTTTTTCCCTCCTCCTCCCGATTCGATATAGCGGATTCGATGGGCGCGATATCTCGGTGCCGCCGCCGGGCCAACAGAAAAACGACAACGAAACAAGGATGAAAACAACAGCGAGCAGCGTTTGCAAAGTGCGTTAATGAGGAATGCACGTTCCTCGTTAAAATGAGTGTCGAGATGCAGCCGTGCCGAGCCGTGCAGCCCGGGCCTTTATTATTATTCGCAAACCCGTTCCGAGCGGCCCGGTTCGGCCCCAGATCGGCTCGGCTCGGCTTCGGATCGGCCCGCCTCGGCTCGCTCCGTCACCCCGCTCGGCTCGGCTCGGCCCGCCTCGGCTGGACGGGGGTGGCTGGCGTTCGGACAGCGAGCGAAGGACTCGTGCGAATGTGCAATTTGCATCGCTATTTCCTAATGAAAACCACCACCGTGCGCGCCGTTGAATTGTGCGTATCTGTCTGTCCGCTCGCATGCGCAGAGATGTGTGTGTGTGTGTGTGTGTGTGTGTGTGTGTGTGTGTGAGTGGAGGCTGAGCCCAAACAGTGCTGTCGTCGCGCCGTCTCGCTCCCACTGGTGCGTGGCGTCCCGGTGAGAGAGAGAGAGAGAGAGAGAGAGAGAGAGAGAGAGAGAGAGAGAGAGAGAGAGGGCGGGGCGGGGGCGACGCAGCGTCATGCACGGGAACTTATCCTCCTCGTCGTGGAGCTTGAAGGCGGCGAGGCGGCTGCGGCTCCTTATAGGCCTTCAAAGCGCGGAGCGGCGCCGCGTAGGTCTACACCGCGTGGGGGCTCCATGGAAGCGCCTTCCACATTTTTCTTCTCTCTCTCTCTCTCTCTCTCTCTCTCTCTCTCTCTCTCTCTCTCTCTCTCTCTCTCTGGGCTGGGGGTGGAAAGAAACGCATTGTTTTTCCGAGGGCGGCCAGCAGACTGATTCCGAGAGCCGTTTTCATGGCTGTCTCTCTCGCACTCATGGGGCGTCCCGTGTAGGTGCGAGAGAGACAGAGCGACGAAAACGACTCTCGGAATCGGTCTGCTGGCCGTGGCGCTCGGGTGGCCGTAGGTTCGCCCCGCTTGAATAATCACTCCATTCGTCTCGAACGCCGCGGACGCCGCGGACGCCGTGGGGCCGATGAGGAGAGGCCCGCCCCGTGTCAGTGCCGTGCTGCTGCAGGGCGAGCAGTGTCGTCTCCGTCGCACTCACGGCGCGTCCCGCGTCGGCGCGAGAGAGACAGAGCGACGGCTCAGTGCGCCGCGGCCTTTCGCAAGCTAGCCGAACGACGTGGGGCCGGGCCGGGCCGGACGGCTGGTAATGAAAGCTATTTATTTAAAACATTGCGCCCGTGGGGCCGGCAGGGCCAGGGCAGGGCGGCCGCCGGTTCGCCGCCCGCTGCGTTCAAAGAGTGCGCCGCGCCGAGGAGAGAGAGAGAGAGAGAGGAGAGAGAGAGAGAGAGAGAGAGAGAGAGAGAGAGAGAGAGGCGAGATAAGCAGGTGGACCGCTAATTACGCCTGTCGGCCCCGCCGCGCAACGCCATCTCACAACCCGACGACAGTGCGGCCGAGTCGTCCTTTTGCCGGGCGATGCAATGTATTTTGATGAAACGCCAGACTCGCGTCGTCTCTGGATTTGCAAGTAACGGCCGGCGGCAGCGGTCCGTCGCTCCGTCTCTCTCGCTCCTCTAGGGGCGCCCCACGAGTGCGAGAGAGACAGAGCGAGCCTCTCGGAATGAGCCTGCTGCCGCCCAGATGACACACAGAATTACGGCAAGACCTACTTAGTGAGGCAACGGCGAGGTCCTACACTTTGGCCAGAGTCGCATTTTTCCACGGGCCGCGAGGCAGAACTGCGCGGGACGCACTCGGTTCTCTTTTTTAGGCTAGGTTGCCGTCCGCAAAGTTGACGCACCGATACCCAATGCAATTTTTGAATCGCTGGCTGAGCGGTGTGGTTGGTTCTATGCTACACTCTTTGCACAGTGAAGATTCTCCATATGATGGTGAAAATGTTCCATATTATGGTGGTGCAGCTGACTTCGTAACATACCATTGAGAATTCACTGTGCCTTTATAGATATTTTGACGAATTTCGTTGGTATTATGAAGAAAATCTCCACCATGATATGTTGGTGCAGCCTTTCACCGTGAGACATTTACAGTGTACCAGCCATCAATTTCGAGCAGGACGTCTCCTCGTCTCCAGGCAAAGTCAACAGCCTGCTGACCGGAAGGCCGGAGGATCGGCAGGGCAAAGACTCGAGACACCACGCCCTGCCGGCCCTGCCCTGTCGCTGCGATTGAGCGCGTTAGTCCCTGGGAACGCCGCTAGGTGGCGCTAACGAAGCGACAATGGGCTTTCTCCGCTGCGGAGCCGCTGACTGATTCCGAGAGTCGTCGCTCTGTCTCTCTCTCGCCTATAGGGGACTCCCCGTAAGTGCGAGAGAGACAGTGGTAAGTGTGCCCCCCGGTGACGCGCTGCCGGGTGGGCCCTGCCACTCTCCCTGCCGCTCACTGCCCACCTCGCGACCTTGGGCCGACCTTGAGGTTTCCCGCGTTTTCATACATCCGCCGATTTAATGAAGTCCACTTCTCGAGTTTCCGCGGCGCAGAGAGCAGCGCGAGCAGGGAGTGTCACACGGAAGCGTTGATGGCTGCCAATCAGGCGAGGCTGCCGCGCTCTCTCTCGCACCCCCGTGCGGCGCCTAGCCACGCCCCGCCACGCCCCGCGAGTGCGACAGAGACGGAGCGACCAAAGCACCGTTCGACCGCACAGACTGAGAGTCGCTTGCGTCGCTCCGTCTCTGTCGCGCCCCTGAGTGCGAAAGAGACAGTGTGGCTGCGCACGCCGCGCATGCGAGGTGCCACATTCCGACCGCTACACCGGCAGAGAATGGAAGGCTGCCCGGCGACCTCAGGTGCGCGCACAATGACACTACCTGGCAGTCTTTGATTAAATTATTGTTTATTGATTTGACTAACGCCGGCAGCGGGATTACGCAAGAAGGCGTTCGAGGTCGCGGACTGCACTAGGAGCGCGTGCTCTGTCGGGCCCGGACGGGAAGGCCTCCGTCTGGGAGGAACGGAACGCCGAAACGACTTGGTAAACTGAAATATTTCCATGCGGACACGTCTAAACTTTTCGATTTGTCTAGTCAAATGGGGCGAAATTTTAATGACGGTTTTCGTGAAATTCATCGATTTTCAGGATGGTCATGGAGACTATTGAAGTGGCAGCCAGAGAGACTATCGAGGGGGAAACGACTTCGGTTATCCGATGTACAGCAAATTGGTTATCCGCTATCCGGATAACCAGAAATTTCGAAGTAATCCGGGACATTCGAGGTGGGGTAATCCGGGGAATGAGTAATCGGGAAGTCCGGCGCAATCCAACGGAATCTGGAATTTCGAGTAATCGGAGGTATCCGGGGTACCGGGGTTATCCCTATCCGATGTACACAAAATTTCTCAGTCGTTTCCCCCTCGGAGACTATCCAAGTGGCGGCTAGAGAGACTATCGAAGTGGCGGCCAGAGAGACTATCGAAGTGGCGGTCAGACTATCGAAGTGGCGGCCAGAGAGACTATCGAAGTGGCGGCCAGAGAGACTATCGAAGTGGCGGCCAGACTATTGAAAAGGCGGTCAGACTATCGAAGTGGCAGCCAGAGAGACATCGAAGTGACGTCGATTACTCGCGCGGCCGTCCATCAGGCGACTGGCACTGCGACCACCTTGCCGCGCGCTTCAGCTCCGCGCCAAAAGTGCACTCGCGCTGCAGCCGCAAAATCGGCTAGGCAGCGACCCAAGGCGAGCGGCGTGGCACGGCGTGGCAGCGCAGATCCAATTTCAATCGCCTTTTTGCGTGCCATTAGTTGCCGTCGGTGCAGCACACGCACACACACACACGCACACACACACACGCGCGCGCGCGCTCACGCACGCTCCTAGCGTGCTCAACTCACGTAGACCTCGCCTGCACGGATGCTCTGGGTAATTAATCCAAAGCGCGCTGCATTCCAAAACCACACGTTCGGCGCCGCCTGCACTTTTACTGACTGCAACACCTTCACTTTTTGCTCAGACTGACTTTTTATATTTTTTTTTACAAATGATCTTTAACATTTTGTGAGACGCGATGAGAACGTTTACACGGTTCTCGTTTTACAGGTCTCTGGAGCTGTTGCAAATCAGCTCGCCTTTCTACAAGTAAGTTTGGGTTGGGCGTGTGTGTGGTGTGTGTGTGTGTGTCCACACTCGTCGGGCACTTCACTGGCGGTCACGGAATGCCTGTACGACAACGCGTTCACTCTCCAGCGGGAACACTTAACGCTAAACGCGTCACACACTCCCAGCCTGGCCGAGCGTGGTTGTGGCGGGGCGTGGCGGGGCGTGGCGAGGCGTGGCGGGGCGCGGTGGGGCCCGGCGGGGCGTGGATGTGGGAGACCGGTGCGGTAATACACCCATGCGTGCGATTGCACCTCACCATCTCACGATGTCCGCACACACACACACACACGCACGCTACAACTACAGCGCGCCACGCCAACGCTTCATAGTCACGCGTGAGACAGCGGCTCATGTAAAGGGGCACGGCCGGCCGATCTCAATGCTATCCACTGTAGGATACCTCGCGTCCAACAAGGACGGCAAGCGTAAGCTCTTTATAAGTGCCGCTTTTATAAGCAGAGCGGCGCGGAGCGGCGCGAGCAGCCTGCAGTGCTTTCGTCGCTCTGTCGCGGTCGCGGGGCGTTCTGGAGGGGCGCGAGAGAGACAGGGCAGAGTCACTGCGCTGGAGGCGCCTGCCTTCCACGTAAAAAAAAAAAGAATTTGTTGTACCAACGAAAATGTATCTTTGGTTTTGGGATAGCTGAAAACGAGTTGTTAGAACGAACATTTCGTTCAGACAACGAACGATATCGTCAGGAGGACTAAATATCATCAAAATGAAAAAAGTCAAATGTTTGTACTCCACACGAATTATTTGTCGCGAGAGCAAAGTGTTCGTTGTGACAACAAATTGATTACACCTAACAACTTAGTTTTTGATATCCCGAAATCAATCTACATTTTCGTTGGTACAACAAATTCTTTTTTTTTTACGAGCTCACACCACAGTACACCATTGCACCGGGAAACAACTTTCGGTTTCTGGAATGTATCGCAAAGTGTTCGAAACGTCGTGCCAAGCAAACAACATTCAAAAGTCCGAAAATAATAGGGCGACGCTTCCAGGTCGTAATCCAACTATTTTCCCCCAGGCTGCAACCGTTCACCTCTATTGGCTTTGTTGTGATAGGTAGACGGCTCAGAGGCGAGTCTGAAGCGACCCGTCCAAACAGACGCCGACTTGTACAGACAGGCTGACGCTCGAGTTGAGTGACACGACTGCCCGCCTGTCTGTCTGTCTGTCTGTCTGTCTGTCCCTCGCCGCGGCGACAGGTGGCCAGCGCCTTGCCACCTTTAGTGCCGGATGCACACGCCGCCCTTAACGCCCCGCCTTACGTAAAGTGTCGCATGCGAGCCGAGCAGTGCAGCGCCGCGTCTAGCCGCGTCGCCCCGGGGAGAAACAAGCGGGAAATAAGGAAACAGGAACACATTTCGAAACCCAGGCACACGGCTAGCGAGCGCGCGCGTGCGCACCGCGGCATCGAATTTGGTCGACGGGGGTCCATCCGCCAACGGAGGCAGCGGCGTCGCAGCGCGCACCGTGTCCCTGGTGTGTGTGTGTGTGTGTGTGTGTGTGTGTGCGAGGGCCATGTACGGCGGGGCACATAGGCGCGCACTGCAGTGTGCTACAGTGTGCCTGCACGCGGCTGCATGGCGGCGCATGGAGGTGCATGCTTGCGTGAGACCATCGGGTCACAGTGTTTCGAAAGATCGCCACACGAAGAGAGGCAAAGCGAGGCGAGGGCGTGTGTGTGTGTGTCGTGCCCTGCAAGGATCGGCAAGGCCCTGACTGCAGTGCCAATAGCCGTGGTGCCGCTCTTTCTCTCCTTGCTCTCTTTTTCTCTCGCACGTACTGTCACTGACGCGCACACACGCACGCGCACACACACACGCTCACACACACACGCTCACACACACACACACACACACACACGCACACACGTGTCCAAACAGGCTGCGGGAGAGAAAGGTCAGTCAAGGTTACGGACCACTAATTGGCGACCGATTTTAAAGCCCGGTCGTCATGGCGACCGTCATAGTGTAGAGGCGACGGCCGTTGCGTCACGTCACTGCACTGCTTGTCGGAGCCGCGGATGCCGTCGCTCTGTCTCTCTCGCACTCCCGGGGCGTCCCGTAGAGGTGCGAGAGAGACAGAGCGACGAAAACGACTCTGCAGGCTCCGCGCACGTGAGGCCCTGCGGACACTGTCGCTGCGGACTCGTTCCGAAAAGTGTGGCCGTCTCTGTCGCACTCATGGGGGGCCCGTAGGGGTGCGAGAGAGACAGAGCGACGCAACGCCACTGCTCGGAATCGGTCGGCTGTGCGCGACGCGGCCTGCCACACGGAGTGCTTGTAGGTGGAGCGCGGCCTTGACCAACCAGACCGCCGCCGAACACTGAGTACTTCGATATCTCGTTTCTCAATATCGAGACGGGCCAAGTCGCTTGTACTTCGGTATCTCGATTCTCTATACTGAGACGGGCAAACTCGCTTTGAACTTCGATATCTCGATTTTATGCGCACAGATAGCCCAAGTTGCTTTGAACTTCGATATCTCATTCTCTAAACCGAGACGGGCCAAGTCGCTCCGTACATCGATATCTCGATTCTCGATACTGAGACGGGTCAAGTGGCTCCGTACTTCGATATCTCGATTCTCGATACTGAGACGGGTCAAGTGGCTCCGTACTTCGACATCTCGATTTTCGATACTGAGACGGGTCAAGTGGCTCCGTACTTCGACATCTCGATTCTCGATAATGAGACGGGTCAAGTGGCTCCGTACTTCGATATCTCGATATCGAGAGGAGCCGCACCGCTTCCGCTTCTGACGCAAGTCTCGACGGATGCTGGCCCAAGTGCAGGCCGCGCTGGCCGGCTTGTCAGGGTCCCTGCCAGTCCTGCCAGTCCCTGCACGGCCCGCATGAGACAAAGGCGTCGCTTTGCCGGCTTTCAATTGTTTCTTTAATCGGCCCGCGAAATGCATGACAGAGGGCTTATACAACGCAGGGCCGTTGTGCAATGTGTCTTTGTCACTTCCAGAGCTCGCTTCCAGCGGCCCTTAATAAGGAGCCGAAGGCGGCCCGAAGGTGCCCGAAGGCCGTCGGGGATTCCCGAAGGCGAGCCCTGCGACGGCAGGGAAGGATTTAGAAAGAGAAAGAGAGGGAAGGATTTGGAGAGAGAAAGACAGTCAAGGATTTGGAAAGAGAAAGGCAGTGCCTTTTGGATTTCGTCGACAAACACAGTCTCCGTCTTCCTCCTCTTCCGCGCCAGTCGTTACAGTGTAACTGCAGAGGAACAACAACAACCACTGCCCGGGAACATCCGGTTCTTTTTTCCTAAACGGGAGAAAGAGCCGCTTATTACCCCTTAAAAAAGTAATTGCTCTCGTTGTTTTACGGCGGAAAACTGTCCGAGCTGTCGTGTGGCTCGTGCGTCGGAGTCTCCCACCGTATCCATTACGCTGGTGTTGCGGCCTAGGGCAGTCCGCCGGCCGGGCAGAGGGCCGGGCCGCGAGACGCACCGTGGCCGCGCAGGCCGCGCACACCGCGCACGCCGAGCACCGACGGGTTAAGTGGGATTCACCTTCACTCTCGTCCACCGCGTTTCACTGCCACCGAGACGCACACTGGCAGACAGACAGACAGACAGACAGACCGACCGACTGCGCTGCATGCCCTCACTTGTTCGAGCCGTTCATCATGGGGGGCGTGTTGCCACCGGTGCATGGCTTCTTGTAATGCCCGTGTCGCTTCGCCGTGACGAGAGGGGAGGGGGAGGGGGAAGGACCTCCAAGACCGGCAGCACGTTTGTCCGCATTACGGCAGATAAAGTCGACAAATCGGGGGCAGAGCGGCGACCTTGTGTAATAAGTCTACTCTGCGAAAAATGATTAATAAAATGAAAAAAAAAAACTAGATTTTTTAAAGTTTAGAATCAGCCTAGTGTTTCGAGTATTATCTGTTGGCTTTAGGAAATTAGGAATGAAGTTGCATTCTTAATTTGATCCTAAATCGAAAGAAAGTGTGGTAACTGTTTGGCAAAGGGTGTGTGTGTGTGTGTGTGTGTGAGAGAGAGAGAGAGAGAGAGAGAGAGAGAGAGAGAGAGAGAGAGAGAGAGAGAGAGAGAGAGAGAGAGAGATGAAAAAGCTAGCCATTCCATGCGGTCAATGCGTTTTTCTCGGCCCACTCCGGCGCCGCATTAGGGCTGCACTTTCATAACGCCACAGCGGCGTGGGCGTGAACGGAGAGGCAAAAAAAAGGCCGCATCGAGCCAAACAATATCGTCATGCATATTTATTTCGGCCTCATCGGAATATTGTTATAGGAATTGGTGAGGGAGGCGTCAGGTTGCCCCATCCGGGTGGTCGCGGCTGGAGACCCAGAGGAGCCACGGATCGTGCAGTAACGATGCATATCTCGCATTTCATTCCATTTCCACCTGTGAGTCGTGCGAATAGGAGCGCCCCGGCGGCGCCACTGTTTTTATTTTTTTCGCTGTGGTCTAGTTTCCCAGCGTGCACACTTTGAACTATTACACGAAATGCAAGGCCGGGGCGATGAGATGGTTGTAGTGCTCCCGGTCACAATTTGTGATGCAAGCATGGAACGCCAAAACAAAGAGCGGAGCCGCGGCCAGCGATTTGGACCACGCGAGGGGCCGGCACACTGAGAGTCGTTGTCGTCGCTCTGTCTCCCTCGCACCTATACTGCACGCCCCATGAGTGCGAGAGAGACAGAGCGACGACTCTCGGAATCAGTCTGCTGGGCCAGACGGCCGGGAGTCGAAGCCGTCAACGAGCATTACGGCGAGGAATCGAAACCACACGCGACCCACCCGCGCACACACTGGAAAAGGACTTCTGGCGCCCGAGGGGGTTCATACACTTGGGAAAACATCAAGTTTCCCGAGAAGCACAATAAATTTTCTGCAGGTAAAATTTTTTGTAAGCGGAATTGCAAAAATTTCGTGCGAAAGTTTTGTGCCAAGCACACGCAAGCGGAAGATTGTGCGAGACTTGGACAAAGGAATTTAGTGTGTGCTTCTGGGCGACTGGCATCGTGCCGCGGCGTGGTGAACCCCGCGGGGGTCACGGGGCCGTGGCGGTCGCTAGCCCGCCATACCTCCACCACCGCGGCAACGGCAAGGGGTTGCACAAAATGAACAAAGTGCACAAAAGCATGTCTGTCCGTCTCTCTCGCGCGGCAAAGAGGTACACGTGTGATCCAATGACCGGCCGGCTCACACAGCGCGCCGATTTGTCGGGGAACCTTCGCACACGCCCCGCCGCCCCGCCGCAGCGCGCTGCCCCGGTGCTTTCGTCGGCCGCAGCCGTCTCTCTCCGTCTCTCTCGCACTCGCAGCCCGGCCCGTCGGGGTGCGAGAGAGACAGAGGCGTTGCTCGCAATCGCGGCCCCCGCGGGCTGCAGGGCCCCGCCCGGCCCCGCCCACGCAATGCAGGCCGTGCCGTGCCGCGTGCCCGCACGCGAACAGCCGCGCCACACGCCCCAGCCACGCTGCCCGCGTGCACGCACGCTCGGGGCGGACCGATTATCCAGAAGCGTTCGCCCGCACGCGTCCTTGCAGAAGCACAGTGGGCCAGAAGACCGGCGGAGGCGGACAAAACTCCAGACGCGTTTTGAGCTCCAGAGTCGCTAAACAGGCCTCGAACCTAACGTGTGACCCCACCTATGGATTGCTCTCCGAACGAGGATTCCATTGGTGGGGTCACACGCTCGGTTCGAGTCCCATTTAGCGACAGGAGCTCAAAACGCGAGTTTTGTCCGCCTCCACCGGTCTTCTGGCCCACTGTGAGAAGGCTGCCCTGCTTTGGTCTCGATGAATCATTCATTCATTCACTCAGCCGGAGCGTCTGTCTCTCTCGCGTCGGCGACGGGTTCGCGACGCCGCACGGAGTTCGAGAGAGACAGAGCTGTCCAGAAATCAGCCCGCCGCACGAATCCGTCAAAAAGTCCGGACAGTAAAAGTACACAAACATTTAGAGTGTGGGCGTGGCCGCGGCCGCCCTCACGAAATACAGTCATCCACAAACAAAATAAAACAGCAACAACAACAAAAGGTAATACTAAACCGTAACGTTGCACCTGTTTGAGAGTTTTGAAGCTTACTCCCTTCTTGAGGCGAAAAGGAGCATAAACTACTAGTGCCCCTGTACGCTTCAAGGGTGTATGACCAGTACGCCCTTCTTGAAACGTCATGTTACGCCTTAGTTTTACCTGTGAACAACAACAACAACAATTTTTTTTCGCACGAGACCGGTGCCTGTCGCGCGCCCTGGCACGGCACTGCTGAACCTTTTGACACGCGCGGCCCAGCGTGTCACGCCGCGGTGTCGCACGCGTGACGGCCGGCGTGTCCGATCGGCACGTCATCAACTGCAACGACTCTGTCTCTCTCGCACTCGTGGGGCGTGCCGTACGGGTGCGAGAGAGACAGACTTGCTTGTCAGTGGCGTGCCGCGGCGCACAAAGGCGTAAATTTGATGCATGCCCCGTCCAGGCCTTCCAGGCCTTCCAGGTGGCTTTACTGCTCGTCGCGTTAATCGGACCGCCGCTCGCTATGGACTGCGCTCCTTATGGAAGACTGTTTGCGCGGCCAGCTGCGGAGGCCGGCCCCGAACGGCGTCGCCGTCTCTCTCGCACTCGCGGGGCGCGCCGCAGCGGTGCGAGAGAGACGGAGCGACGTGCGGAATCGGACGGCCGCGGCGCGTGCCGCCGGACCGGCCAGCGGCAGAGTCGCGCTGTCTCTCTCGCACTCGTGGGGCGTCCCGTAGGGGTGCGAGAGAGACGGATCGGCTCTGCTCGGCAAAGCGGCGTAACTCCCTTGGGACAGACGCTTAAGGGCGGATCCATGGAGGCTTTTCCCCTCACTGCACCCAAAAAAACGACTTCTTGGATCAAGAAAAATTTTACTTTTCTTGGTTTTTGCAAGAGAATTTTTCTTAATCCATTTTTTTTTCTTGAATAAAGAAAATTTTTCTTGTGTCAAGATTATTTTTCTTACAAAAACCAAGAAAATCAAAAATCAAGAAACCACTTTTTTGGGTGTGCAGGGACCTAGTGTTGCCTTCTGCCAACCTTCCCGGCTGCTCCGTAGGGTCAGTTGGGGTAATAATGGGATACGGGGTAAAAATGGGACAGCTGATTCCTAGTCAAGATTTGACATTTTTGAACGCATGACATACCAAATGTGATGTTTTTCTTGTGAAAATAACGTTGCTACGGCACAAGTTCTAAAATCTCGATTCTTGACTAAGAATCAGCTGTCCTATTTTCACCCCTTGTCCCATAATTACCCCACCTGACCCTACAAGCCAAACAGAGGGCCTGTACCACCGCGCCTGGGTATGCTGGGAAGGCGGTGGCGTCAAGGGAAAGGCGTGTACAGAGAACGGTGGTTAAGTTCGCAAAGTTTGAATCGATGCAAGAGTTCATGAAGCTCCAGCCCTCGTTGGGCTTCCCCGACCTTCAAGGACTCACCCTCGTCCCCCTGTTGCCGTCCTTGTTCCTCGTACACTTGTGTGACACTCGCACATAGCAGTGTATCTACGGTGGGATTCCCTGCGAAGATACGTCGCTCTGTCAGATGATCACTCACTTGTTCCACGGCGCTTAACCCCTAAACGACTCGGCGCTTCATAAAGCGTCCGCTGGATTGCGGCGGTGCGATCACGACGGCGCCAAGACGTCAGACTCATTTTCCTCGTCGCTCTCTCTCTCTCGCACCTGTACGGCACGCCCCACGAGTGCGAGAGAGACAGAGCGACGACAGTCCGCAGCCTGTCACTCCACTGTCTCCTTACCGGCCACTCGGCGCGAAAATGATGACGCCACGTGACTCCGCGTGACGCAAGGTGCGTTCCATTAGGATACTGCCGCTTCCGATACGACCAGCACACTGAGAGTCGTTTTCGTCGCTCTGTCTCTCTCGCACTCATGGGGCGTGCCGTACAGGTGCGAGAGAGACAGAGCGATGCAGAGCAAGGCAGGCAGCGCGCACGTGTTAATGAAAGGCGACGAGCTGATTAATGTGTCAGTCAGGGGCAACTCGACTGGTCTCGTGTCGACTCACACACATCAACACGCACACACACACATGCTCGGCCGGACAGGCTCGAGCACAATGGCAGAACGCTTATTCGCAGGACGTGCCCGGACTGCCGATAGGCGAAGCGGGCTTATCGAAAGCACGCGTGCTTTCCGGGGGCTGGCACCACAGTGGCGTTACAGATTGAACCAGCCGTGAACACGGTGTCGACAACAACAGAAGACTGAGGGTCGTTTTCGTCGCTCTGTCTCTCTCGCACCTATACGGGACGCCCCATGAGTTGCGAGAGAGACAGAGCGAGTCAGTCTGCAGTCGCAACAGATGCCCGCTGCAACGTATTCAGATTCAGGTCCATGACTGCGAGGCGCACCGTCGCGCTGGTCTCCGCGGCTCCGCGGCGACGACATGCCCGCACACGATCGCAGATATTGGACTCCGGCACGCTCCCGAGGAAATCGAGGTCACGGCGCGAAATGTGACACAAAGATAAAAATAATATTTCAAGGCTCCCCGTGTGGGAATACTGCGGGGCGCGCGACCAATGTCAGCCTGGCATAATGCACTTTCGAGACTGAAACCCTCGCAAAGATCTAGTCGCAGATAAGGGGGCAGCGTTGCGCATGGAGCCCTGCCATGCGCAGGCGAGGGGGAGAGAGAGAGAGAGAGAGAGAGAGAGAGAGAGAGAGAGAGAGGTCACTCTTAAGAGATGTCCTTTCTTCCCAGCCAATCCGGTGCGGTGCGGGGTTAGTGGCCGCGACGCTCGTTGCGAATTTATTAGCATTATTAGCCTGTCTGCTTGAGGGAAAAAACCGTGGAAAAGGAAGCAGCTGCAGACACCGTGAAAAGGCGCGATAAAACTTTCTTTTCCTCCTCAGCCCGACGGTCCTGGCGGCCTGGCGGTGCAGCGAAGACACCTCCTTCCTCCTCGCTGGCCGTCCCCGCCGTCCCGGTGATGGACTGCACCGGGTGATGGGTCTCTTTATCGAATGGACGTGACGTGGTGACGGGCCCGGACATCAACCGGTGTGGCCTCCGGACCCTCCGGATGCCTCCGGACGCCTCCGGACTCCGGGGGACTTTCACTAACTAGTGCGGAGCCCGGCGGAGGCTCTAGACCCAGCGCGGACAGGGCAGACTGGTGGACCCGGCTCGCCCGAGCCTTTCTGCAAAGACTGAACACAAACCAAAGACTCTACGGCGAGACTTTGTTTTGGCCTTAGCACCCAAACAGTTCCACGAGGAGGCACCTCCTTCACTGCAAATCCATAAGTAAGTTTGCCACTCCAGTGGCGCTCCGTTTCGAATGCCAAAATTTGGCGTCTTGCCCTGGACTGTTCTTGTCCAGCGCCCCTAATCACGTGACCACGCCACTCTCCACTGTTCTCCAGCAAGCTGATCCCGAGAGTCGTTTCCTCTCTCTCGCACTCGTGGAGCGTGCCGCACTGTGGGCCGATGGGGCACTTCCTCATCGTTCGTCCCAATTTCAGACACAAAGGCGCCCTTTTTTCGGCGGCTTGCCTCACTCACGGTTTTCATGACGGCGTGCGTCGTCGCAACACGCCCCAACACATCACGCCCTTCCGACTCGGACGAGGCGAGCGGAGCCGAGTAGAGCCGAGTCGAGCCGAGCGGGGCCGAGCCGAGCGGAGCCGAGCCGTGAGAGCTAATTTGACAGACGAGACGCGAGTGAAAGGAGCAGCGTCGTTCCGGACAGACTCCCTCGGAATCTCCGAATCGAATGGCAGCGCCGGCAGCGCATCCGTATAGAAGCGATTAGACGAATTAGGGCTCCTTTGTCTGGTCGGCCTTTCGGTCCTCGTTGGCCTTGAGAAGCCACGAGCCGTTTCGAATCAATTTCTTTGCCGGCTTTCGGCACCTCCCGTCGTGAGCCCCCAATTTCAGATCGCCCAATTTCGCAACGCACTATAGAAACCATTCAAAATCATCGGGTCGGATTTTATTTATTTTCACGGTTATGATGATGACGCTGTGGACGTGGGAAAATGGATGAGGATCCTAGACCGGTTCTGGCCCGGCGTGCCCGTCAATTTCTCCCATTCAGGCGATTGACGAGTTCGCGCGATATCGTAATCATAATCAAGTGGATCGGCGCGCGTTAGCGCTAGAGAGTGAGAGTGAGGGAGTGAGTGGGGGAGTGAGTGAGTGAGGGAGTGAGAGAGGTGAGCTAGCGCCCCGCCCAGTCGGTGTCTAACACGGAGGGAGTGATCTCTCCGACACGGCAGATTGTGTGCATCCGACTGACTAAAAACACGCGGCCAGCCAGCGGCCGGCCAGGACTTTCGAAAGACCGAAACGGAGCGTAGTGCGCTCTGGTTCCGGTGACATCGCCGGGGCGCGCGGTTCGGGGCCCATCCCGCCGCCAAGGCCACACCGCACACCACGCCGCCGTGACCCAATCCTAGTCACGCAGCCCGCGGCCGGAACTTGCGCACCGAGACCTGGCCGAGGCGTCCACGTTCGAAAGGCCTGCCAGGCCTATGGCAGGCCTATGGCAGACCTATGGCAGGCCTGAGGCAGACCTATGGCAGGCCTATGGCAGGCCTATGGCAGGTCTGAGGCAGACCTATGGCAGGCCTATGGCAGACCTATGGCAGGCCTATGGCAGGCCTATGGCAGGCCTATGGCAGGCCTATGGCAGGCCTGAGGCAGACCTATGGCAGGCCTATGGCAGGCCTATGGCAGGCCTACGGCGGCCTAGCCGTCGTCTGGCCCCAATATTTGCACATTGAGCGAAACCTTGCACTCACTCGGTATGCGGTCCGCGCGGCCCGGCCGGCCCGGCCTGACATTTAGGGAAAGGTTGCGTACGAGCCGGAGCCAGGCCAAGCTTGGCCCTGCTCGCGGCCAGGCCACCGCCGAGCGTTCAGGCTCCGCGAAATCGTGCCCCAATTTCCGGAAGGCTCCAGTCCTCCTCAAAGACAGCAAAGCGTGCCAAAAAAATTAAAAAATTAAAGAAACATTTAACAAACCACAAAAAAATGCTTTAAAAAATCACAAAAGCAACTACAATTACGAAAAAAATGGGACACTTCTTTGCGGCCGAATGCTAAAGACCGCGGCTATCTCAGGGCTGCTTGGCCTGGAATCAAAGAGCGCACCAATTATGCAAAAAAAGGAGGAAAGCAGAGCCGCTGTTAGCGCCGCGCCGCGCCTCCGTTTCACGCGTGTAATGGCCCCTACACTGTCCATCCCGCGGATTCGGGCAGCCCGGCTCGGCGCGGCGCGACGCGGACGGGACGGACCGACGGAACCACTTTCGATTTGCTTTCGTTCACACCGTCTAGCCGGGCGGCGACGCAGAGCGGCGACGCTCGGGAAAAAAAATTCGGGCGGGAGGCGCGGCTGTTCGGTGCAGTGTACCGCACAGTGGGCCAGAAGACCAGCGGCCAAAATTCTAGACGCGTTTTGAGCTCCAGAGTCGCTAAGCATGACTCAAACAGAACGTGTGACCCCACCAATGGATTGCTCTCCGAACGAGGAATCCATTGCTGGGGTCACAGGCTCGGTTCGAGGCCTGTTTAAGCGACTCTGGAGCTCAAAACACGTCTAGAATTTTGACCGCTTCCACCGGTCTTCTGGTCCACTGTGTACCGTCTAGCCTCCTGCAGTGTACTAACGGCGGCAGTGTACTGTCCGGGGGCAGTGGCCACCAGGGCGGCAGCGCCTCGCCTTTCCAGGCGGTCGAGGAGGTAACCCAAGCAGCTCCTCCTGCCCAACGCGCTAACGCGCCTCGCAGTCACGCCTCTGGGAAATATGAAAAATGCGCTCGCTCGGCCGGACGCCGCCGCTGGCCGCCCCTGGGAGCGACAGAGACGGATGGCGAGGGCGTCGTCGCCGTCGTCATGCCACACCGCGGACCTCGGCCAGCCTCGGCCAACCTGTGTGTGGTGCTACACTGCCACCGCACTAACGAACGGGACCAATTACTGTTTCGCCATCCCCACTCCGTTTGACACCCTGGGGGTCACCCCGCCCCGCCCCGCCGCGCCCTGCGCTGTCCGGCACCGTTGTGCAACGACGAACTTCATGGAAGGGCCGCCCTGCGGCCGCGCGCGGACCAGCCGGACTCAACAAGGAAAACAATTTGGACGGGTTCGGTTTTCCTCGAGGGGGAAATCACTCTTATAAACTGTGACCCGACTACTCCCTATTACGTTCTATTACGGTATTACAAAAGGCTTATTAAGCCCGAAAAACTCCAAATTTAGGCTAAAATCGGATCCTAAATAGGGGAAATTTTAAAAAAATTGGCATTCGCTTCTATTACGCGTAATACTAGGAATCGGTGACCCGACTTTTACGCGAGGGATTTCTCCCTCGGTTTTCCTACTCGCTGTGTGTGTGTGTGTGTGTGTGTGTGTCAGTGTAGGTGTATGTAGGTGTGTATGTGGGTGAGACAGCCGTGAAATTCCCCCCTCCCCCAAAAATATAGTTGAGGTTTTTAAACCAAAGATTATGAGAAGTAAAAGAAATTTTTAAGAAAGTTTCATGTTGGAATGCGTTTTAGGAGTCGCGTAGTGCGGGGCTGGGCTGCAACGGTCTCGGCGATTGGAACTAACAATCCGGTGTCTTTACGGCCGGGAGGAAACAATGAAATGGAAACGCGATCCCGGCCGTTCATTCCGAGAGTCTGTCTCTCTCGCTGCCGCACGGGGCGCCACCGCGAGTGCGAGAGAGACAGACGTCCGCGGCGTGCGCACATCGCGGCGCACCTGCCGATCGCAACGGTGCTGCCGACGACGACGGGGAGAGAACGCCGAAAAAGAAAAAAGACCCTGCGCGGAAGTTGCGCTCCGCCGTGTCGTCATGTGGCAGAAGTATGGTAAGTGCTGTGTGTATTGCCGGGCGCCATGCCCCCCCCCCCCCCCCCGCGGGGTAAATAGAGCGGTCCGGGCGGCCCAGCCGGCCGTGTCCAGGTCCAGTGTCGCCGCACTGCTGTCGAAAGTGATCGTCTTTCAACAGCATTCCTGCCCTGCCCTGCCGGACACGGGTAAGGGGCCGGCACAAATAACTCACGCTTTTAGAGGGGGTGGGGGTTGGCCAGGACGTGATGAATGTGCGAGGGGGAGGGGGGTGTCGAGCAGAGGCCGGAAACGGGACCCTTGGGAACCCCGTAGCTCGCCTCCGCCGCAGCGACACTGTGCGAGAGAGAGGTCCGAAAAGCCAACGGCGGTACCGAGCTCCGAAGGTTACCGGGTGGCCGAACGCGTCCGATCGCCAAGGGGCCCCCGTTGGCCAGATCACCAGAGGCACGGCAGACGACGGACCCCGGCTGGCGAGCCGCGCTCGCCGGCGCCGGTCAACCCAACAGCAAGCAGCCACTGAGTGCGTCCGAAGGAGTCCCCCGAACAGAGAGGTCCGACACCCCCTGCTGTGCGACAGGAACCTTGTCGCTTGGAACGCAAGCCGGGCACAGCCGCCAGCCCCCTCGGTGCGGGAAGCGGCCGCCGCCGGCCGCCGCCGGCCGTCTGGCTCGTCGCCTCGCTCGGCCTAGCCAAAATCCGTCACCCCTTCCCCCCCCCTCACCCCAGCGGCCAACGACCCCCGTTACATGCACGAGTCTCTGGGGTGGGGACGGGTATGGCCAAGCTGCTCGGCGAGCCGAACCGAAGTTCCCCCGCCCCCCGAGGGGGGCAGCGCAGCGGCCAACGAGACCCGATTCCGGCCTTGGTGTCGAGCCCTTGTGACGTTATTTTTTTAAAAAACCCTATGAAGTCCCCTTTTTTCCGCAAACGACGGCGCTACGCTACTGCACTGCACCCGTGCGCTCTGCCAGAAAAATATTAAACTTTATTTGAACCCTGCAATTTTTTGCTTAAGTCAAAATTCTAATGAAATTCAAATTCTTGACAGCTAGCATTGGTTTTCTTCTAATTCCCATAAATAACGTCACAAGGGGGAAGGGGGGAGGGGGTTCAGCTGGATGTGACAAAATGTGACGAGAGGGGGGGAGGGGTCAAAATGTTCTAAAAACGCGTGACGTTATTTGTGTACGGCCCTAATGGTCGAATGGGCGCTGGAGGGGCGCCTCTACGTATGCAGAGCCTTTCTGCATCCGGTTCCCTACAAAAAAATCCAAAGGGCGTTGGGGATACGTGCGCTTAGAAAACGACATGCGCGAAAAAAAAAAACAACAATCAGCTGGCAGTGCTTTTGGAAAAGAACGTGCCGTGCGACTCCGGCAAGACTGTCTGTCTCTCTCGCACTCACGGGGCGCCTCGTGTGGGTGCGAGAGAGACAGAGCGACGAAAAACGGCTCTCGTGTGCAGGCGGGACGGCGCGGCGTCGAGGAAGCGAGAGTGCGGCGAAAATAGAAACCAGAGCGCTGAAAGTGCAAGCGGTCTGCAAGGCCCGACCGGCCGGCCGGCAAGGTTAGCCAAGGCCGACTGCATAAGGCGAGCAAGGAGCAGAGCCGCTAGCAGACGAACCCCACGGCGCGACGCCATGGCGACGCCCCGCCAGGCCGCCAGCGCGCAATTTGAATAGGAATACCAAGGTCCGAAAACAACTGGCACGTCGCGGCACTGCCAAGTAAGTCGCCCGCTGGACGCCACTGTCGTGAATAGCTGGAGTAAAAATTGAAAAAAAAAGGTCGATACAAGGGTGGTAAATTGACTCCGGCACATTAAAGTTCGAACACTGCAGAGATTAGTTTTTGTTGTTGTTGTTTTTTACGAGTGTGACAATTTCCTACAGCGTGTGCGTGAGTCCATTCCCGCACGTCCTCGTCAGCACTCGTGCACCACGCCACACGGGCACTGGGGCACTGGAAATGTAAGTGCATTATTTTGCTTGCGCGACAATTTGCAGTTGCCGGCCCTGGGAACGCCCCGCCCCACCCCGCCCCGCCCCGCCGCCTTGAACGGTCCACCACGCCTCGCCGGGCCGGGCGGGGCGGGGTAGGGCGTTCTGTACCGTTCTGTAACCTGACCCGGCCTAGAGTGCCTCCCATTATCAACACTTTACAGTGAGCATGCGTCGCGGCCGCCTTGCGACACATTGCCGATAGGAGCAGCGAAGCAGCGGCACTCGAAAACGGCACGCCACTGTAGGGCACGGCACGGCTCCCACGGTCCACTGCGAATCCCGAAACGCGCTGGGAACACGCCGTCGGCGGCCATCCCGTCCGTTTTTTTTATTATCCGCCCTCGGTTTGGTTTAATTGTCCGAACCCGAACGGCGCGCGCGAGAGCCGAAAAGGGAGAATAGACAATAACTGCGTTGCGACAGTGTGTGGCGGCGAGGGGAACTCGTGACTCCGAGGAAGGGCGAGGAGTTTCGGGAATTGAATTCAGCTGCCAATCGCAAAAATAAATGTAGACCCACTCACTAATTTTTTTTTCAAAACATTTTTTTTTCACTGTAACAAAACAAATAGATTTGTGACAGCAAGCTGTTTGTTCACGTTAAAAAAATTAACACTAAAGATTTTTGGTAGGCCTGGAAAACAACAACCTTTTTTTTTTAAGGCCGACGCGCGAAGCCCCTGCGAAGTCGACGGTAGGCAATCCCGCAGTACGCCGGTGCGTGGCGGGCAGGCCCGCCCTGCCAGGCGCTCCAGCCACTCGTCTCTCTCGCACTCACGGGGCGTCCCGCAGAGGTGCGAGAGAGACAGAGCGACGCCACGATCGGCAGGACGAGAATGAGAGTGAGAGGGAGGAGAGGAGGGGCTTGCCGGACGCCACGCGACGCACAGTGGGCCAGAAGACCGGCGGAGGCGGACAAAACACTAAACGCGTGTTGAGCTCCAGAGTCGCTACATGGGACTCGAACCGAGCGTGTGACCCCACCAATGGATTCCTCGTTCGGAGAGCAATCCATTGGTGGGGTCACACGCTCGGTTCGAGACCCATTTAGCGACTCTGGAGCTCAAAACGCGTCCGGGGTTTTGACCGCCTCCACCGGTCTTCTGGCCCACTGTGCGGCGCCGTCCGTCCCGGATGTGTCCGTTTTACGATGCAGCCATTTTTATCGAGATAAGACCGGGAGAGGAGCAGGCTAGGCTAGGGCTGGGCGCGGTTCGGTGGTGCAAGTGCAGCCTAAGTGGCCGCACGGGCCGCACGCCGGACAGAAACCGCAACTGCTTAATTAGCAGGCAGGGCTTAATAAAGGCAAGCCGAGCCCTGACCTTTGTCTCGGCGAAGAATAGAACGTAAAGCGCAGCTTTTGGCCGCCTCCACCTTCTCTCTCTCTCCTCTCTCTCTCTCTCTCTCTCTCTCCTCTCTCTTTCCTTCGGAGAGTCCGTTTTGATTCCACGCCCTCCCCCGTTTCGACACGTGTTCGCCAACCTTTGCGGCGTCACTGGCAATCATTAGGGACGCCCTATGCCCGTAAAATGCCATCGAATCTGTTCCGGCCGTTCTCTCTCTCTCTCTCTCTCTCTCTCTCCCTCTCTCGATCGCGAACCGCGGCGGTGGCGCCGATGTGTTCACCTCAGGCGGGGCACTGTATGTGGTGCCGTGAGTCAGAGCAGTGTATGAGTAACCCTCTCACTATCAGGAACCCGGCTGTGGCCGAGCCAGACCAGACCTTGATCGGCTCCAGTCGCTCTTTCTCCGTCACTCCGGAAATTATTATTACCTTTGTTTAACAACAACAACAACAACAAGTAAATAAAGATAAAAATAATGAAGAAGGGGGAAAAAAGTGTGGCAAGTCGACACCACTGATGGACGCGCGCTGAGCGTTTAGTGACAGCCGAGGGAGCACAATGCAAGGCCTAGGCCTCGCCACTAATTAGATCAACTTAACCTGGAGCCACTGCAAACACCGAGTGCATTTTCTTGAAGGGGAGCCGCCAGTCCCACCGAGGGCACTGCAGCGTGAAAATTTCGGTCGTCGCTCGAGGACAACGGGGAGGCTAATTTCCATTGCAAGAATGTCATCAATGGAGTTGACGACACCGTTGGCACGCCTCTGCAGTAAGTACAGGAGATTTGCTGGAACGCCATCAATTTTTTCATGGATTTGTCATTATTTTAGAGTGATGAAAAATTTATCAATCTGTTTAGAAAGGGGTAGTCTGGGGTTTCTTCTAGTGGTGGTTAGCTAGACCATGAGATTAGCCCTAATCTCATGGCTAGAGGCAGGGGTCAAAGTAGCGCCTACTTTCAAGGGCAAAGATTTGCTTTTAGCCTCCGTTTCAGGTCCAGGACTAAGCGGCAATCGTCCTGTCTTGAGTTACCAGAAAGCTGAGATTTTGCCCATCGCCATTTATGGCTGTTCCCCGCTCCCTAATGACCACGCCGAGGTGGCCGCCACTGCACTGCACTGCATCCTCAGGTCCGAATCAACTCCAGCAAGGCGGGGCGGCCGCGGCGGCCATGCCTAGAAATGGAAGTCCAAAGAACCGGATCTGTCATGTTCAAGTGTACGTGTGTATGCATGTGTGTGTGTGTGTTGTGTGTTTGTGGGTGTGTGTGAAGCTGGTTTCACTTTTTACGCGCGCTGACCGCAAGGGATGGACAAAGCCATTTACCGCCGATAGGAACGAAGGGCGCGATTAGGATAGGATCAAATCTGCTGATGCAGGTTCGCGATGTTCTTTGTCATGGACATTCTGTCCCCCTTTTCCTGTAGTGCCCTGCACCGTGTGATACAGCACGACCTGCCCGTGGTTTCGCCACATGTCTCTTGTTGTGGCGCGGGCAGAGGGAGAGGGGGGGGGGCGTTAGTACACTGACCAGCGTGACCGCGGCGGCCCGTTCGGCCCTCGGACAGTGTCCCCGTGGGGAAACCCCGTCACGCCCAGAAGCATCGCGGCCGAGAAATTTCCCGCCGGCCGAGGGAAGTTTCCCGCACAGCGGGCCGCGCCACTGCGACCGCCACTTCAGCAGTGCGTCAAACTCCCTGCAGATGCGCGTAAATTCCCCCAGCAGCGCGAAAACTCCCGCAGTGGGCTGCAGGAACAGCACCCAGCCTTGTCGTGCGGCGTCGGAGACAAGACAAGCAAGAGACAGCTGGTAATAGGTCAGCCAGCATCTGTCAGCAAGGCAGCCACCGCGAATTCCTAGTCACCCTCGCTGACGCAACGGGCAGAACGTGCCCGCCCCGGAACCAGCAGGGCCTGGCCCGACCTTCACCCCGGCCTAACCTAACCTAAAGGGCCGGCGGCCCCATTCCGTGGTCCTTAGGGCCACTTTGGCTCGACGTCCTTGGCGGCCCTTGACGCGGCGCTGCCCTTTGGACTGCAATCAGGGAGCCAATCTGACGAAAGGGAAGCAGTCACAGTTTATTCGAGACACTCCGTTGGGATTCCAGAGGCCGCAGCCTCCTCCTTTTTAGCAGGAGAGAACAGCACGATGTGAAAAGACACAGCGACTTATAATACCAAGACTCGGGCCTTTAAAAAGGAAATTAGATCTGCATTATAATATAACTTTTTTTTTCGGAAGGAAACAAAATAGTACTTGACGGAATTTTTCGAGTGTTACGGACGCGTGATCAAGTCCAGACACCCCCACCCCTTTCCAGCGCGTGCTTTTCCAGGCGGCTGGCTTTCCAGAGGCGCTGGACTCGCTGGAGAACGGCGGCGGGCTCTTGAATGGCGTCAACGGGACCGAATTAGGCGTCTCGCCGGCAGCCCGAGCAGCCAGCCAGCCTTGCCGAAAAGGTAAACGGTGGCACGGTAGCGCCGCATCCGACTGGGTCCTTCCCTTTCACTCGATGGCGATAAGCGGCCTGCCCGGCCACAAGGGGCTTTTATAAATCACTCGCCGCCTTTCCTGCGCCACTGTAAACTCGGCGGGCGTTTGGGGAAAGAGGGACGTCTTCGCGACTGCCACGGGGAACCACAGCGGCCCGCAATCCGGACAGTGAACTTTAAAGCATTTAGTTTCTATTCTTTCGACTGAGTACATCGCGTTAGCCAAAAATTCATAATTCACAGCGCACTTTCTTGCTCAACAGTATTTTTTTACGAAGAAAATCAACCAGTCGATTTGACTTGGATTCATTTTACAGTGGCCCTCCCCGATTTTCCTTCCCATGCTGTGACGGAGTAACTAACGGTCACCACCTCGGTGACGTCAACTAGTTTCACGGTTTTACGGGCAGCCGTATTTTGACGTCATTTCCCGCTGCGGATGACTGCGCTGGGCGTTCCCTCCGCCACGCCACTGCACCGCACGCCACTCGGCCGCAGCCAGACGGACCGCTGCACTTGTGCCCCGCTGCAAACTGGGGCAGCACGAAGTATGCTGGCAGAGGGTCACTTTATGATAAAATCTACCGTGGGTGACATGTTCATTTCTTGAAAAATTATGACAATTTATCACATATTCACGATGACTTTTCACCAACTCCAATAATTTTTGAGATGACGTCATCTCAACGGGTTTGATGACATTCTCGTAAGGAAAATCAGCCCTTAAATTGGTATGAAGTGACGCCCAGGAACTATGACAGTGCAGTCGCCGCCCAAAATGTGAACCCGAAGGGTCACAGGCTGTTTTCCAGCAATTGCTTTCCGTCCCAGTGTCAGCTTGGCCTCTCGTCAATTACTGATTCCTGCCCCAAGCTTGGGTTCAGACGAGTCGTGACGTCCCTCCGTCTCTCTCGCACTCGTGGGGTCCTCCATGAGGGTGCGAGAGAGACAGCCTGAATCGCTCGGCAGGCGGCATGGCCGCCTTGAGGCGTTTCCAAGACGTGGTCCTCCTCGAACCGAGACGCCTGCAGTGCACAGCCTCCAAGAGGTCCCCCAGAACACAGTCCGCCCAGGTCCACGACGGCGACCCCGACCGTGACGGCGTCCAGCTTGTCGGCGAGCAGGGCTGCAGGTGCGGTGTCTTGGCCGAAGTCCTCTTGCCGTATCCCACGGTAATCCTCGTGCACTGACTAACCTTTTCGCTTCTTGAGCTTGGTCTTGGGGCTGGTGGAGGCGGGCGTCGGCGAGACGGCGCTCGCTACGACCACCACGGCGCATAGCGCCAGCAACACAGCGCGCATGGCTACGGTATTCACAGATGTTGCACTCGGCGTCGTCGGACTCGACGCTCGGATCGGGACACGCGCGCTACTCGGTTCACGACAGCATGCGGGTCGCGCTGGGGCTCGGCGCGCTGTGGCTCGGCGCGCGCACTGCGGTGGACTGCGCTGCACAGCGTGGACTGTCTGGCGCGCAAGTTTCTCCGGTCCGGGGCGGCGGGCTGCGGCGGGGGCCGGCCTCCCCTTAGCCTGGCCGCCGGGCCGTCCCGTCCCTTCCAGCGCCGCCAGAGCCAGCGGGGCCCGCAGCGGGGCCCGGGCCGGGGGCTGCAGCAGCGCGCCAGCAGCCTGCACAGGGCCGAGTTCCTTTCTCTGGGCCCCGCGCCCCGCCCCGCCCCGCGGGAGGGGGGAGTGCCTTTCTCTGCGGCGGGGAGGGGGGGGGGGGCTAGCTGCCGGACCCCACCCGCCGCCAAGGAGCGGCGCGAGCGGCTGAGCCGCCGACCGCGGCGCCGAACTGGGCGAGGACCCGAACCCGTCCGAAGGCACTTCGGGCGGGGGTGTGGTCCAGACTCGCCCTCGTCTCCGTGCCGCAGACGCCGCTGACGTGTTTCCGCCCCGGCGAGCCCCCCGCGTGCCGCACGCATCCACGCACGCAATCGGGGTGCTCGCACCTGCACCGCGCTGTGCCTACACTGCCAGCCCGGCCAGGCCCACAGTGTGGGCACGGCCGCCTTTCGTTGCGGGCGGTGGGCTGCCTGCCGTCCACGGTCCATCGGCTGGCCGTGGAAGCTGCTTGCCAATCGGCGGGCCTAAGGGACAAGCTAGCGCTTTTAGCTCACTTGCAGGGGCAGAAGGCTTACGGGACGAAAGGCCCTTTAACTTTGCCAGTGTTCCTTGCTTCAAAAAACAAACTTCCGCGCAAGCGAGCGGACGTTGTCGACACCCCACCTAAGCTTGAGGGCCTGTTTGCGTTTCGCATCCTTCGGCTACGCTTAGGAAGCAGAGCTGGCCCTTGGCTGGCCCACGTTGCACCAGAGTGACGCTGGCCTCGATTTCGGCCGACTGTGTCGGGGTTATTTCAAATTCGCCATTAGCATCAGCGGCGTAGTTTCGCCCCTACGGCCGGTTTCCACAAAAAGGGGAAATAGGGCCCGGGAAATGTGGAGCAGCTTGCGCAACCACACTGCCATCCATAGCATGCATGCTGCTGGGAAAATGGACAAGGCGGACGTAACGCGGCGTTTCGGCGCCCGGGCCACTACTTTTCATCTTTTATCTCTTCTCTCTCCGAGCAAGGACACCAGTCCGCAGAAGAACCGAAAAGGACAGACAAACGCAAAGATACAACGGATAAACCTGGCGAGTTGGTGAGGGGCTCCCTGCACTGGCAAAAGTCAGAGCTTACCGAATGACGCGAGGCTTGGCTTTGCCGGCGCTTTGCGGAGCGAGATGAGAACTAGTTACGCGGAACGGTTGGAACGGTTACGTCAGCCACTCAGCAACATGTAAGTACTGTGTCGCGGCGGCACTGCCTTCGCGCTTTAGTGCAGTACTTTGTAACGTGGGGAAAAGGTGCCATGAGAGAAAAGTTTCAGGGTGGCCACCGCAGAGGCAGGCAGTCAGCGGCCGCCGCTCGGCACTCGCCGCCGGAGAGCGCTCGGGCTGTGCCGTGCGTGGAAGTCTCCGGCCCCTTCATGCATTCGTGTTCATTCAGTCTTTCGTATTATTTCATTCGTTCAGTCAGTCAGTCAATTCATTCACTCATTGAATTCATTCGTCCTGTTCATTCATTCTGCTTTCATTCACTCATTCGCGTTCGTTTATTAATTCACATTTGTCGATTCCTTCCTGCAAGCCGCATGCATTCATTCGATTCATCTGTACTCCAGTCATGCATTCGTTCAAATGTTGGCGTTAATTCACTCGGGTATTGAAAGCCATTCATTTGTATTCATCCATCCCCACCGTATTTCAATGATTCATCCATTCATTGCCATCTCGCATCGTTTAACAGGGCCAGCCAGACTTTCCCGGCGTTTGAGGAAGACCACCGCGGGCCGTCCCCGTTGGCCCGGACGGCCTGGACGCATCGCCCTACGACGTGCAAGCACTTGGAGTGCACTGACCAGGATGCCGCCTGGCCCGCCTCTGTCTCTCTCGCACCCACACGGGACGGCCCCGAGTGCGACAACGACGGGGCGACGAAAGCACTGTTCGGCCTGGACGGCGAGTAGTGCAGGGAGTGTTTCTGCCGCACCTGGCCTGCAGTGCCGTTATTGGCAGAGACCTCCGCGTGCGTGCCCAACACACATGCTCTGTGTGTGTGTGTGTGTGCAGGTGCGCGTGGCGGTGTGTCAAGGCAGGAGGGTGTGTCCAGTGGCGAGCCCCTATCTAGTCTAGACTGGCCGCGGTGGGGCGTCGACCTGCCCCGGCGGGGCCCCGCCGTCGAGGTAAACGGCAGACAGACCACAGGTGGGGCCCGGCTCGAGTGAGTGCAGCGAGGCGTGCCCACGTGGGAGGGCCCCGCGGAGCCCCACGTGGGGGCCGCGTGCCAAATATCCAATTGCACTTCGCGGCTGACCCAGTCACAGGTTCCCTCCACCCATAAAAAAAAGGGAACACATTACAAAATTATTGTTATCTTTTGGAAAGAAAGAAACTTTTCTTTTATGATGGAAATATAATGTGAAAGTTAAGGGAAAAGGTGCAAAACCAATGTGAATAAGGAAGCCTTGTATAAAAGCTTTGAAATTCCACAAGAATGGGATGCTTGGTTCTCCGTGAAGTTACAAACATGATAAGGCAGCAAGTAGTTCTAAATATCCTACCAAGGTCCTAGTCTCTGGCGCTCTCTTCAAAATCGAAAGCCTTCCCACTCACGGACGGGACGCTTCGGCTGCTGTCCGAGTGTTTGCCAAGACTAGATCGTGGGATGTAGCAGGCTCGCTACACCTTCTTTTTCTATTCCTGCGTCGTTTTGGGAGTTTGCCAGAATGCATGTCGGGTCAGAGAGAGAGAGAGAGAGAGAGAGAGAGGGAAAGCGTCCTTGGACATGTCCAAACAACCAATCACTTGTCGCCTTTTTTCGCCCATGGGGCCATGTGCGGTCAAACAGTTGGAATCTGAGAGTGAAGGAGAGAGAGACCATTGAAGAACAGGCAATATCTTTCTCCCTGACCCACTAACCTGACTTTTTTCACCAGTGTTCTACAACGAGACTATTTCTATCCCAAGTTTGCACTTGCACTGTAAACCCAACCACTTTTCGGCCTACTGGCATAGCGACTGACCCACTGCAACACCTGCCGATGCACATTTGCATTTCAATTTGCACGTGGGGTGCGGTGCTCACCAAACCCGATCCCCTTAACCGTAAGTGAGATCACCCTCATTACTCTGCGACTAGCCAAACACAAACAACAACTACACCTCAAGGATCAGTTCCAAAACAACAACAAGAACATTGAGTCGAAAAAAACAGGTAAACCTTTTTCCGGCTAGTCCCAGATTTTCGCGGCAAATCCCAGTTTTACTTTTTTAGCACGTAGCGGGCAGTGACTAGCAGTTCTTCACACCGTGCATGTGGGGACCATAAAAGCAGATCGTTCCCTTCTTTCCCGGTCGTTTCAAATCAGCCGTTAATAGTACTTAGCGGGCGAAACAGGAAGTCGCACTTTTACACTCACACACGTACACAAGCACTCTCCCTGGGCGACCGCACACGCCAAAATGTCCTCCCCGCACCTCCAGCGAGCGCGGCCACTTCCTTAGATCTGTCACGATCTCCGCGTCTTCGCGCGCGTCGCTCGCCGCCACTCGCAAACTCCGCGCCGCTTCGTCTGGCAAACCCTGGAGGAAGTCACCACCCCGTCCACGGCGGGTTGCGCAAGGCGTCGTCCCTCGTCGCATAAATGTAGGCGGGCGAGAGTGTGTGCGTGAGTGGCGAGTGTGAATGTGAGAGGAGTGCCGGCGTCGTGTGAGGGAGAGTGCGAGTGTGTGTGAGTGAGTGTGTCAGTCAGAGGTTTACGGAGAATCCACCCGGTGGTGCTTTCCAGAGTAGACTAAAACGCGCGGCAACGAGAGCGGACAGGAGGACGAGACGAGCCGCTTCCTCCTCTCGGCAAGGCAAGCCAGACTAATTTCGCTGGGGAAGGGCGCAGGACGGCGCAGGACGCCACAGGCTGGACTCTCCAGGCTGGACGCTCCCGGCTGGACTCTCCAGGCTGGACTCTCCAGGCTGGACTCTCCAGGCTGGACGCTCCAGGCTGGACTCTCCAGGCTGGACGCTCCAGGCTGGACGCTCCAGGCTGGACTCTCCAGGCTGGACTCTCCAGGCTGGACGCTCCAGGCTGGACTCTCCAGGTTGGACTCTCCAGGCTGGACGCTCCAGGCTGGACTCTCCAGGCTGGACTCTCCAGGCTGGACTCTCCAGGTTGGACTCTCCAGGCTGAACTCTCCAGGCTGGACGCTCCAGGCGGGACGCGCCATGCGCCGCGTCACACGCTGCCAGTTCTGCCGAGCGGTTCCGAAGCCTCTCTCCGTCGCTCTGCCTCTCTCGTAACCCCACGCGTCACCTCACGAGTGCAAGTGAGACAGCGGCGAAGAAACCACTCCTCGGAATGCCGCCGCGCTGCCGGTCGCACGCGACAAACACGCCCATTCGCCGCACGGCCGCCCTGCCCGCCTGCCCTCCGTTTTGGCAGCCGCTCAAATCGAATGTGAATCGCGCGGCGGCCATTCAAATGAGGCGGCACTCGCATTCACATTCACATTCGCACCGAATCAAGTCGACGCCTTCGCCAAGGTGTTCGCGCTGGCAGTGCCTTCTCATTTTTGCCAAGCTGTCATTATTGCCGGCCGTGGACGACAAAGATTATAAACGGCGAGCAGAATCTTTTTTCTTCTCTTTTTCTAAAAGCATTCAATTAATGTGATACTCAGAACTGAATGGCATTGGAGGAAATCAATAACCACCACTTGTGCATTATTCAACCCGTTTTAATTGTTGCCTCGCATTAGTCCCGCGTCGTGTGAGTTTCAAAAGTCGCCTTCTTTGACAGCTTCCGCCAGTGACGAGGCCAAAAATAATGGGTAGCAGTAAATAGGTAAAAAAAGATACCCGGACCGAGCGGACACTCAAGTGCATATTTCGGCAGTCCAACTCCCTCCACTGGACTGCGCGCTTTTCCGAGCCCAGGAGAGCGGGCAATGGCGTTCCACATCATCCGGTGTGGTAGAAAAGCTAGAAAATTAGTTATCATTAACTTATAATTTCTTAAAGGTGATGAAACATACGTAGAATCTCATTCTATGCTCACTTTTCCAAAAGTGAACGATGGTAGAAACGAATGTGAATTATGATCGCACTACGCCGACCTCTCTACCCACCCGTATTTCCCATGTGCTAATGCAAATAAACAAAGAAACCATAACGTTTGAAGGCGAACGGGCAAAGCGCACATTTTTACAAGGTATTTTCACTTTTGAATGAACGCGAGTGTGCAACGGGCCGGTTTCGTGAAGGAATCTTTTAAAAAGGATAATAAACTTCTCAGCACTAATGCACGGAGCGAACTCCTCGCCGGCTGTGGTCTCCGCATTCGGTCCGGAGCGAAGTGACTTCAGTGAAGTGACCCAAGGAGCCGCCAAGGCGAACCTGCCAGTTCTGTTCCTCCGGCGCCTCTACGGCAGGCGGCAATGCTCATGCCTTCGGCGCCGAACGACGCCAAAGTGAACCGACTAAACTGGAAAAGGGGATTCAATTGTTCCCGCGCGAAGCACGCGCACTTTTGTCCCGCTGAGTGTCGCGCCTGCCTTCGGGACACTGTTGGCGTACCTTCTGGACACTGTTGGCGAACCTTTGGGACACTGTCGGCACACTGGCCCAGAGCTGGTTAGCGAAATCCTGGAGTCGTTCTTCTGGAGCTCCCGCGGACTGTTAAGTAGGATGTTTAGCCCGCGTTCCTGGCCAGCAAATTCACCTGAGGTTTGCTCAACACGACGCGCGGTTGTCCAGTCCCACTCCAGAGGTACGACGGTGAACCAAATAGCCTCAGCCTAATGCTCGGGCTGTTGCTTCACGTCAATATGGCCGCCCCGAGGGATTGCCAAAACCACGGGGCACCCTCCCCATGAGCCCCCGGACACCCCTGGTGACGCTGGCCGGAGGATTATCGAAAATGCAAATCAAACTGGTCGGTGGGAAAACGACGTCAAGGTTGGCGGTGCACTGCCAGTGTAGTTACGGCGTTCGTGAAAGGACTGGGCAGCGTGAGGTGTAATGCGCCAGCCGCACCAGTCGCTAGACGCCAGGCTAGACGCTAGGCGTGGCACCGCCGGCGCTGTGAATTTTCCTCGCCGTTGCACGTTCCGCGCGTTCCAGCAGTGGGTGTAGCGCGCGAGTGTGCCGCCGTTCTTAGTGAATCACCGACCAGCTACGCTTATCTTTCTTGTCGAGGGAATTCCAGACTTGGGAATAAATTTTGGCAGTCCCTTAAAATGTTACTTTGTGCCGTCAATTTCACGGTGAGAGATCCGGCGGTCGGTTCAGCAGAGATTCCCGTTCGGCTGAACTGCATCCCCGAGCGGCGGTCGGCGGACGACGACGAGTCTGCCTGGTTCGGTCCCCCTCCCCGCAACCTGGCGCTCGCCGGCGCTGGTATTAAGCCACTACCGTGCTCAGCCCGCCACAATTATGAGTCATAAAATCTACATTAGAAAACAGAACGAATCGGACGACGGCCGTTCGCCGAAACCGCCGCGAGTGTGCGTGTGTTTTCCCGCTGGTGTCTCCGCCGAGCAATCGGCGTTGAGAAATGCGGGACAACGCGTGGGAAACGCGATTTTTGGCGCGAAGAGGCAGAACGGCGTTCTGCGGACACATTATGCACCTTGCACTCGGATTAGACCGGACGGCTTCCGGTGAAAGGGAACAGTTGTCACCCTCGGCAATTACGGTACAGTCCGGGACAAGAGTCCTCGCTGCATTAAACATTATCCGGCGGTATCTCCCGCCGGCTGCAGGCACTGGCTGCAGCAGCGCGCTCCGGCGGCCGCATTCAGAAACAGCTTGTCCGCATGATCGCCCGGTACTTAGGGCCTTCCGGACCACGCAGATCCTCTCGGATGCGTTTCGCCACAATCGCCTTTTTCCCGGGACCATCCTGAAAAAACTCTCACTTTCCAGGATTATGTTAGAAATAAAAAGAAACTTTTTTCCAGTTGCAGTCCTGTGAGCATGTAGTCATCTAGCGGTTTTCGGAATGCTGTTGGATTTACCAGAGAAAGGGAGACAGTCAGTGTACCCGATGACGCCTGCAGCTTGCAAGGGTTGTCACATGGAGGAATCTGCACGATCCAGACCTCGTCTCGTGAGCCAGACTCCCCCCTTCCAACTCCGAGCCCCCACGGGGACCACACTACACTACACGTGCTAAAACACCGGGCACATCACGTATGGGAACCCGTCGTCCAGTAGTTCGTCAAAACGTCCCGAACCCGGAGCTCCGAAACGGCCTAAAAGCTTACAGACCCGCTCCTCATGGACTCTTCCTTTCTCTTTATTAATGACGATAGCGTTGTGTGTGTGTGTGTGTGTGTGTGGTGTGTCTGGCAAAAAGTGCCTATTAGTGCGGACCGGATCAGTTTTCGCGGCGCGCGTTAATCGGATGCTCACAATTACGCGGCCAGACTACTTTCGTTGAGACCGACACGTGTTATTACAAGCGGCGGCCCGACGCGGCATTCTTCTTGCTCTGCGAAACCACTCGATGGAGGAAGAGGTATGCTGATCCAAAGTGCGACGAGCTACAAAAAATTACCTCTAAAGGTGAAAAGAATAGATTGGAGCACTTCTTTGTCAAAGGTGAGATATTTTTAGCGGGTACCAAGAGTGGTTTTCACAGCACGCACATAAAGATCGTCTCCTTCTCGGGATTAGCCACTTCCTTTGGGAACGGGGGCCGCGGTAAAACGAGGACACTAAATTCGTACGCCAAGATGAATGATGGCGGCGCGGTCGGACACCAACGGCGGGAGTCAAACTGGCGCCGGACAACTGGTAGCTACCGGTCTAGCAGCCGGACGCCGCGACTCCCCACGTAGAAGGAATGTTTATTTTTATTTGGGTGCACAGTTTTTTCTCAGTAAAGAGATTTAAGGGAAATAAATAAGCAAACGGCTTTTCGCAAATCCCTTTCCCAAAATGGCGCATAATTTTGCCGCCCTTCCCCGCGCGACAGCTGGAGGCCGAATGCCCTGAATGAAGGAAAGCGAGCGGGCGGTACGTAACGCTCTGATTTATAGCGCTCTAAAAATAGTTGCATGCAGAGTACGTACTACACCGTCGGCTCCCATGTGAACAAACCAGCCGGGGAAGAAATACAGTGGAGGCGGCTGCGGTGTCTGTGTGCTCACCTGCGCGCAAACATGTGCGGGCCGCGGACAGCAAAGTGTGACCCGACTGTCACGATGGATTAGGCGGTTTTTGCGATTTGCGAACCCGATGACAGGACCGGGTCGAAGATGACGCCGACGATACAAGTGACATGACGATAGAGCCGTCACCAAGGCTGCCCACCTGTCTCTCTCCTTTCACATGGCCGTTATTTTTTCGCGATCGCTGGACTAAAATTGGCGGCGGAAAGCCTTGGAAGCGAACGGCAGTGGGCTTTGAGTGGAGCCGTCGTCGCTGGAAAGTAGACCGACTGGTCCGCAGAGCGAACATCTGTCAACGCGAACCGATCGGATCTCAATCGATTCTGTTTCTTTGCGTTGTTTTTCGTTGCCCATTTCCCCACAGTGCCGCGCGGCCAGTGCGAATTAGCAGATGGATGAGTAGGCTAGAGAGGAAAGCGAATGCTTTCTGTCCCGCGCGTAGAGAGCGCTAATGACACGACTGGCGTCACGCACATGTCATCAGGAGCACTTCCTGCGCGCTTCGAACACTCCAGTGTCATCAGCGGGCTGCTCTTCGTCCACAGTACGGGCAAAGATGACGTGGGGTGACTTGGAGGCGCGTTTTCAACTTGTATCAGTGCCTTCAGGATGGGGCACCCTAGCCCTGCGAGAGATTGATTGGCACTTGTAGCACTGTAGACAAAATGGCACAGTGCGACCAAGGGCGTGTTTACTACTTTCGTCTAGAAATGTAGACAAAATGGTGCAGTACGACCCAGGGCCTGTATACTACTTTCGTCTAGAAATGTGGACAAAATGGCGAAGGGTGACCCCGGGCGTGTATACTACTTGGTGGATGCGGCAGTCGCAGGCATCCACCGCCTTGTGTTTTCTCCTGGATTCCGCGGCCTAGTACACGTGCTGCCTCCTGGCGGACGCAACAGGAAACGCGGCGTGTAAGTGAATGTAACTGAAGAGAGGCCCTCGCCGCCAGCGCCCAGTGCCGATGCCGGACAGCGCCTCTCTCTCTGTCGCACTCGTGGAGCGTGACGCAGGGCCGCGAGAGAGACAGGGGCAGTAGTGTTCCGGAATGCGCCGCGGGGCCGCCACGCCGCCACGCCCTCGCGCGTGTCCGCCAGCCCGCGTCAGCCCGCGCCAGCGCCGTTCACTTTTGGACCGGGAAACTGATTGATTTGGGTTGGCACCGCAGCGCGGCGTAACGGCCGCGTAACTCCGTGGCACGGCTAATTAATGTAGGGCCGCCATTCACACTCACACATGCCGCGCGGAAGACGAATGCATCGTGGGGAGTAAATCAAAAGGAGTTGTAAAGTTCCTAGAGAGAGACGTGGCCTGCCGGCCGAGTCGGGCAGAGTCGGGGCGTGGGACTGCGCCGCGTTTCAACACGGATCTGCAGCCGGATAGCCTGGCGGCGTGGCGGCGAGGTGCAGCGCGAGGGAGTCGCGAGTCCGCGAGGCACGACGACCAGCTTGCATGCGCAGCCAGCGCAGTGCCGTGCGTAGGCGGGGGACTGAGGTGTCGGTGGCTAGCGGGAGATGCGGGAAGTGAAGTGGAGCCGCCTCGCCACGCCCGTGCCACGCAAAGATCCACTCGATAACTTGTCTCAATTCATCCCTTCTATAAACGTTTACGTTTAGCGTAACCAAAGCGTAATCAGCACACGGGGCGAGTAAAGCACGAGGAATGAACATGACAGTGTCCAAAATAACGCACGGAAAGTCGATATTTGACTTATTTAACAGTTATTTTGAGGAAAGTTCCGGAATGACGAGTTTAAGTAAGTTGGCTGGGGTTTGCTTGCTTTGGATTTGACCGTCTCTCCAGCGGCGGTGCAGGGCCCTGCCGTGGCCTTCCCTTCGCTGCCCCGCCCCCGCCGCCCTGGGCCCTGGCCGTGGTGGCAGCCGTGGCGGCAGCCCGGCCCGGCCTGGCCCAGGTATCTGGAGCGGCCGGCTAGACGCGGCTAGACGCGGCTAGACTGGAGGGAGCGAGATGGAGAGAGTAATGAGCGTAAGAGCGCACTGACAGCAAGGTCGCGGTGCTGGGGCGTGGGGGCGTGGCGGGGCGTGGCATGCCCCGCGTGGGGCCGGCGTGGGGCGCCCCCAATGCTGCGCCGCGCGCTGCGGACACGGAACGGCCTAGGCTAGGCCTGGCCTGCCCTTGACTACGCGCGGCCGCCCTGCACTGACTCAGCCGAATTGCCTTTCGGCCCGTCGGAGTGTCGGGCCAACAGCTGCTTTGTGACGCGAACGAACGCCGAACGGAACCGGACGCGCGCACCCGTCATCGGTGACGTACGCCCACTTCTGTCTCTCTTGCACCCCTACGAGATGCCCTAAGATTACGAGACAGAGCGATTTGAAATCCGGCAGCGGAGCGCCTGTCGGGTCCAGTGTAGGCAACCACGAGGCAGCCGTGAGTCGAAGCCGCACGTTGCCTACCTCGCAGGAGCGCAGGCAGCCTTATCATGTAAAATTTGTCGGTAATAATGTCTTTGAAAATGAAAAACAACCGAGCGCTGGCGGTCCAATTAGACTTAGCTGTCGCTCCATCGGCGGCTTCTAACGACAACGACCGCGAAAGTTCAAAAAGCGGCAGAAAAAGTGCATCCTACACGAACTCGTTTGCCATTAGGGGTAACCTTGCGACGCGGCGCGCCGCACCGCCACCGCTGGAATCACGACTGAGTGCGCGGAGTGCACGGAGTCATGACGTCTTTCGAGTTTTCCGATCTGTCACGCCAACGACCGGACTGCAGTGGCTCCGCGTGCGTCGCCGCGTGTCATGCCTTTTCCCGTGCACTTGGCACCGCCGCGGCCACGCCTGCCACGCCCCCACCCGCGGTGACGTTACGACATTGCCCTTCATTACATCGGAAATGTGGCGCGCACGCAACCTTGGCGTCCTGTGTTTCTCTCTTTCTTCACTTTCACTGTCGTCGACTGTATCATTCGACTTTTCATTGATTCATCGAGTTCCTCGCTTGTTCGTCTGGCACCTCCACGATTGCGGGGAGTCACACCAGCGTTCGTGTATGATGAGTCACACACCGAGGGGGCAACCACTCGAGAAATCCTGTGTCCCCTGGAGCCCTAGAAATCTCTGAAAATCCGAAATCTTTCCCCCAAAAGGCCCAACACAGGCAGATTTTAGGGCTAAAAATGGACGAAATCCGACGAAACCTCTTGTCTTAAGAAATCTTGTGTCCCCAAACATCGTCCCTGGTTGCCCCCTCGTCACACACCCAGCTTGATTGGGTCAGCAGAGCAAAGTTGGAAGGCGAGGACAAGGCTTGCTGCAGCATTGCACGTGGATGGTACCACACGCGTCCTTGCGAAGGGATCGGAGACCCAGCCACCGTGGTGCACCGGCAGCGAGTGGGAAAATAATGCTCCTGATTGATTCGTGGCTGCGATACCTGATTAGCACGACGAGGCCAATCATTGCCAATCTTGTTTTCGAACTGACGCGGCGTGCCCATTATTGCCATTATTCGCAGCAAGTGTGGCGCGAACCCTATTGACTGGCCGCCCCAGGGGGATCCGGCCGACCCGCTGACTGCGAAGAACGCCCGCGGAGGCCGCCTGTTTACTCGCGTGGCCTCTAAGGAAACGTTGTCTGTCTTAAGAACAATGCTTACAAATTTGGAAAAAAATGAGAGAATAAAGTGGGCATGAAGCTGCTTGGAAATTTGGAAAAAGCTCATGAGATGATAGGGTGCAGCTATAATCAAAATAAAAAATTATTCTTCGTTGAAAATAACATCAAAAGAAATTCTGTTGTGACAATTTTGGGGAAACCATGAAAAATGGGTGAGGGTCTACGCTTACAAAGGTGTGTTCCACTTTATTTGTTTTCTTCGAGTGCAACAAATAATTGCACTGCAGCAGAACAGTGTCCAGTCCAGTGCAACATTCCAGGCCGAGCCCTGCAGCCATCATTAGAGAGCCGCCTGTATCCCTTCGGTTTATCATTACACACTTTTGATCCAGATATAATTTAAATGCGCTTGGATTGTACCGACGTCATTGCGGAAAACAGGCCGCGTTTTGCGCAATGTCTCTAACGATCGCTATCAATTTGCGCGACCACCACCGCGAGGTGCGCCACGCGGCTTCCGTGCCGTGTTATTTCTCTCTGACCGCCTTTGATTTTCAATAAGTTAACTAAATTGCTTTCGCCGGTTATTTGAATAATAATTATTACCGCCAGCCAAGTCTCCCGCGAGATGTCGTGAGCCTTGTAACGCATGCACTGTCGTCTGTAAGTGTGCGTGTGTGCCAGTTCTTGGGACGTAGGCGATCCCGTCGCGGAATTCACAAGAAAAAAAAAACAACATTGTAGGATCAATTTTCCGAGTTTTTAAATGAGTAGACAAATGACTGCTTTACGGTGCTTCCGTCCGCGGCGGTCTTCGTTGCTATTCTGCGCGACACCGGCGGCACGGTGTCGTGCCGTATGGGAATTTGTTCCCTATTACCGTTGGCATGATGGAGTGCCGGCAGCCCGCGGTGACTTACGAGCTTGCCGATATGGAAACATGGACGCGCCGCGGCACCTTCGGAAAAACACGGAAAACCGGAAACGAGGGGAAGATGAAGCACTTTCCGAAGTTAAACAAACGGTGCATTTTCAAAAGAGTCAGTAAGTGAAACGTGTGCCCAAAAGCATTTAAGAGAGACATCATCACACAAGGAGTATATTTTTTGGAAATAAGCTGATATAAGTGCAAAATATGATGAAATCATTGTCACGCACGGTTCAAAAAGAGGAAATTTGTGTGAAAAAGTTAATTTGAAATCAGAGGGAAAAGAGTTAAATGTAAGTGAACACGATTTCTTGAAGTTGGTACCACCCTTGTTCGCACTCACTCCCGCAGTCAAGCACGAATAGTATATGTTTACACTCACGCTGCCGAGCGTGAGTCCGTCTAGATGTAATTCTCGGTCACCCGGGGGCACCACTTATTTGATTTTCCGATTGTTTTCTCGTTTTCTGATTCCGGGGGCGCGCGCAGAAGTGGCCGCGCCGCTCCATATAGGAAGTAGGTGGAGGTCGATAGCCAGCGCAATTTGTATGACAAGTTACGTGTAACCATGGCAACGGCGCGACCAACAGCAACAAGGCGGCAATAAAAGACGCACACACGTCCACGTCGATCAATGGCACTAATCGTCGTTTCCTTTGAAAAGAAAAAGAGCGAAAGCAAGTTTCAATAAAATCACTTCTTAAAACGGAGGGGAAAGCCTCTTTTTAAAAAATAGTTTTATTTGGAGTCGCGATTGAGGTTTTCTTTCTCGACACTGCCGCCGCACCTGTTGGTAGCGTCCAAAGGCCACTTAACATGCCTCATAGGTCAGCAATGATGCTGCACTGTAACTTACTGACATGTGAACCATAAATCTCGGGTCCCGAGCATCACCGCTACTCGCAACTGGTGCGCGGACAGACGGACGCAACCGACACACAGACGGTCATTAGATTTATAATTATTTGGCGACCGGAGGGTGCCTCTTTCCTCGTGCGGCATCCGAGTCACCTGATCTGGTTAAGTTAGGCTGAAACAGAGCCAAAATGCGCTCTACACATGACAAGTGCGAACCGCGTGGCGGCTTTTTTCGAGACAGATTGCTGGAATCCGAGAGAGTGCGCAATGTGAACGCTGCGGCAGGTGGAGAACCGTCGGCGACTTGGAGAGAACCCTTTTTTTTGCCAGCTCCTCTGGCCTTTTTTGTCCGAGCGTTCCAATAATTCGCACCTGGTCATTGCTCGGCATTGCCGCGGCCCGTAATCAGTTAATTAACACGGATTAACTTGTCTGCTAAATCGGGTGGTCCGTCTTTTTTTGCCGCCATGTGTGGCGCGTGCCCGTTGCAGACACGTGCTCTTGCTCTGTTCCACCCTCCCAAGTTTGACTACACCCGTGCTTGCTACCGGCTTAATTTTTCGTAACATCGTATTGGACTGGATGACAAGCTAAAGAAAAGGCTGGTGAGTTCACACAAATATGGCACCCACATATTGAGTGTTTCCCGATTTCCCGCCTTAGATTGGACGCAGTGGCTGCCTAAACTCAGCCCAAGCCACAATTTCAACACTGAAGTTCGAATGAATGTGACGTCACACTGTTGAATGCCCACTGACCGTACTAGACTGGCTAGACAAGGTAAAGCTAGAACAGTGCGGGGGAAAAAATGGACGGTTCCCTCTTTCGTGGCCTAAAATAAATAACCCCGCGACTTTCATATCTGCCCTGCGGCCTTCGGCGTTTATGACAATTTCACGATTTGGATTGGTTCCGCGCCGCGCGTAGGTCGGACTAACAGCCTCGAGCCGAGCGGGCAGCCAGCCAGCCAACATAGCGCTTGCCCGATCCACGGACCGCTACCCTTGTCTAGTGTATCGGCAGGCGGATTGACGAAACAATTAGGAAACAATCAAGGTGGAGGGCACTATCGTTTTTCCTGGCGCGGAAACGTGAGCACTGGGGCGGCGCCGCGGTGCGGGCAGCGTCCCGCCCCACCCCGCCCCGGAGCGACGCGTGGTGCTGGTTGCCTAACCGCACGGCGCTTGGAACGCCGCGCCGGCCTGCCCGGCCCATCACGTATGAGGCGGCCCGTGAAATGGAATATAGATCGGAATGACCCATATCGCACACGGCTCGTGATTTCCACCCAACCGCGCCCCGCCCAGCGGCCGCGCTGATGAACAGTGCACCCTGTCTCTCTCGCACAGCCCTGCGGGACGCCACGGGACGCCACGTGAGTGAGGTAGAGACAGAGGTGGCGTCGCCGACGTCCACCTGCCGGGCCACGCTGCTGTGCGAAGGCAGGCAGAGATCGACACAGCACGATGGGGGTCCTACGGGTCCTATGTCTAGGCTTAAAATACTTTGTGATAAACAGCAACTTTTGTTCGCAAGGCCCAAAATAGTTTGAAAGGCTGTGTGTTTGGAATGCGGCCTTGGCTCCACCAACTGCAAACTGCACATCCGCGAAGCTTGCTTGCGGCTGGGCACCGAATAGGGCCTAGGCGGCCGCATCGAGGGCCCCATCGAGGGCCCCACTCCCCACAGGGCCCCACAGGCTACAGCCCACAGGGCCCCGGCGCGGCCAACGCGGAACACAATGTGACAGCTGATCGAGCCAAGCAGGCACGACTTGGGCCGCGGCGCGACTTAGACTGGCCACTACAAGGAGACACCCCCCCCCCTCCTCCTTGCGTCATGCCCCACGTATTTCGCGGGCACAATGTAATGTCGTTCCTGCAGCACGACGGATGACCGTGTCTCTGTAACAAGCCCGGCGAGGTGCGAGGCGGGCGACGGCGACGACGGCCACACTGCCGGGCTTGCCGCTGCTTGTCGCGGCTTGTCCTGATGAGCCGAGGAACACGCCGGCTGCTCCCACAGGGGCGAAAGGTCGCGGAGGACAGCGGCGCCGGTTGTGGCGGCGTTGCCAGCATGCCCGGGTTCGAGTACCGACACCGGCGCAGGCATTCTCTGCCAAAGGCTTTTCAGTTCTCACTAGTCAAACACATGCGTGAATGCTTTGGGATAATTTGAGACAAGACTCGTTTTATTAACTACCTCTTCCCTGTTGAAAGTAACGTCAAAGAGTGGTATCAGAAAGAAAAGTGCATGCGATTTAGTGTTAGCCCTCTTTGAGACCAAACTGAGGGTTGAAAGTGTGTTCCAAGTTACCCGAAAATTGTTCAAAATGACCCCCAAATTCTCTTTTATTACTTCAGTTAACTGTACAGGTGCCAAAGTAATTCGGGGGTTCCCTGGGCTCGACTTCCCTGCATTGATTGTCTCTCTCGCACTCATGCGGAGCACATCGTGAGCGCGAGCGAGACAGAGCGCGGTTCAGCAGGTTGCATCGCTGCGTTTCGTTTCCCCTCATTAAAAATAAAAGCGCGCCGGTGGATCCCCCAGGGGGACGCATCCGCGACAACTGCGCGTCGGTGCCAGCAGCCTGCCGCAGCAGTGGCGTAGCTAAAGGCCAGAGACCGCCAGCCCGCCATTCCGAACGTGCCTCTCGTCACTCCGTCTCTGTCGCTCCCACGGCGCGTCCCGGAAGGGTGCGAGAGAGACAGCTGGGACTGCAGCACGAGCGCGCCCTGACGTGACTAATGAGGAACAGTCCCTCCGCGACATTAAGACAATTGGGCAAGAGAGAGACAGAGAGAGACGGCGGCTTGTGAAACGTGAGCGTGAGGACGCCCCGCAGCGCTGCCGCCGCGCCACGGCGGACCCGGACCATCCCCAACATCCCTGCCAAGTAGGTCAAGGTCGCGACGCATCCGTCGGAAGCGTGCCGGGCGGGGCCCTCAAGGACGCACAGTGCGCCACACACATCCCTTGTCGCGGTGTCACAGTCGACGCGCCGTCGCCGTTGTTTCGCCTAGAAAAGTGCCCCAGTTTCTCTACTTGTTCTAGACCTAGGGGATTGAATTGAATAAAAAGTAACCTCCAAGGGTGCTCGGTGGTTCCTTCAGAAGCTAGCCAGCCTCAAAGTCAGAGCCGATCTCAAAGTTAGATCCAGTCTTAAAGCCAGAGCCAGCCTCGAAGCCAGAGCCAGGGCATGCGTGATGTGTGCGAGGCAGGCCAGGCAGGCCGTGGTCGTGATCGGGGGATGCACCTCCCGCCGCGCGGCCCGCGCCATGGCGCGCCACCAGCAGGGTTCAAGGACGATGGAGGCCCGCGGCAGAGCCAGCCAAGCCCGCCGAGCCCCTTGGAAGGGCAACGCGCAGATGCTGCACGTTTAGAGCAACGCGAAAATTGCCGGTCGGCAAGGCTGCGCACACGTCGTGGCTTCGAACGGGCACTGTGAAAATCTTGCTTGTCACGTGATGACCATTTCAAAGGCTAATTTTCCTTACAAGAATGTCTTGAACGAGTTTAAACCAATTTTATCTGAAATTCTACATAATCCTGTGTAGGGAGCCGTGTTAAAAATGTACAGAAATGTCTCAAAGTTGTTTTTTCTTGTTGTCAAATGGTTTGGTGTGAGGGTCGTTCATCAGTATCGATGAATCTACTCCCAAATCTACTCTGGCCCTCAGAGGGACTCTGTGGCCGATAGCGAGGTGAGTCCATCACTGCAGTGGAATTCACCGCGGGTGCCAGAGCAACGGCTACCGCGAATCAATGACTAGAACACGCTTCTTAGAGTGCGGGTGTCGAGCGCGGGCGGCCTAGACACGGGCCAGACACGAGTCGGTAGTGTTTCTATTATTTATTTTTTTAACGGGGCCAGCCTTCGTCGTGTTGCGCGCCGGGCCGGGCCGGCCGGGCCGCGCTGGGTCATTGTTTGCCCCGTGACATAACCAGTAATTGTTACAACGCGATCCAAGGTCCCGCACGCAGGTTGGTCATTGACTCACAGCACTACAAGCCTTTCTTCCAGTGGCCGAAACGGCCAGCCAAAGGGGCCAGGCCGGGCCGTGTCAGTGCTTTCGTCGCCCCGTCTCCGTCGCACTCGCGGGGCGTGCCGTAGGCTGCCGTGGGGGTGCGAGAGAGACTGGCGGGCACGCGCGGCCGGCGGTACAAACTGTGCGACATGAGGCGGGCCACACGCTAGCCAGCCACGCTAGCGGCGTGAGACTGAGAGAGCCGCCTTGTTTTTGGCCACCCCGTTCATGTATCGACTAGCAGCGCAGCGTTGTGGGATTCCTACACTGCTTTCTTGCATTATATTTTTTCGGGGCGGACGGCACTGCAAACAAGAAAGGTCCGTAAAAAAAGATTTGATTTTAGTTCCATCGCTCCACCTTATCGCAGATTAGGAATTGGAAACGCCACTGATGGTGGTGCCAACATGTTTAGGTACTGTAATTGTGCATTAACACTGCCATAGTTGTGCATACGAGTGCAATTCAATACATAAATTAGGTACAATAACCATACTGTGCTTAAGTATTCATAAAGTTGTGCCTAATTTATGTACAAATTTGAACAGGACGCACACCTGCACAACGTCGAAACTCATGTACAAAAAGCCTTTAAGAGTTCAGCTTGTAGGCAGACAGCCGCACTTTGACCCTGCGAGCAGACAAACAATGCCACTGTTCGGCCCTCGACCAGCAAGCGGATTCCGAAAAATCGTTCTCTTTCACTCTCCTGCGGAACACCCCGTGAGTGCAACAGAGACAGCGACGAAGCGGTCCTTCAGGCGGCTGGCCTTCCCTCGGGCCTTTCTGGATCCGCCTGCTCCATTTCTACGAATGGAGGTCCGCGGCGTCCCTTCGCCGACTGCCGGCCGGTCGCCAGTGTGCTGGTCAGTATGAAAATGAAAGTCAAAACGCGTTACGTAAGGGCAAGCGTTGATGCAAAAGGAGATGCACAAGGGCTGGCGTGCCAGTGCCAGCGCCAGGCCGGGTTGACAACGGCGTCCTTTCGCTCCGGTCGTCGTGCACGTGTCGCGGCGAGAAAGGCGGTTCCGAACGCGGCGGTGAGCGGCACGCCAGGGCACGCCACGCCAGGGCACGCCATGGACCGCGGCGCTCTCTTTGCATAGAATAGACGAGTCGCGGGCCGAAACACGCAACACCCCGCCCTGCCCTGACCAGGAGGACCAGAAGGATGAGGAACAACGGCAAGAACGACGCCACCGGGACTGTCCAGGATCGCGATGACGTCAAAGAGGAAGACGACGACGTCGAGGACCGCGTCGGCGACCGCCACCTCGACACTGTCGCCGGAGGAGCGTAAGAGAAAGGCAAGCCTACCGATTGGTATCGAATTGGCATACGACGACGACCTAGAGTCCAGGTCACAGCAGGGCAGGGCAGGCACGGTGAGCGCGCGGCCGCCTTGGTGAACTTGAGGACGCCGGGGTCGCTACTCGCTCCACTCCCTTTGGGCACGCGTTGGACCGCTCCGGCCGCCTGTGGCCGCCTTTGGCAGGTCGACACATTTGTCTCTCTAATTGACAACACCCTTGGCACGTCAGGCGGGCTCTCTAGCCTCTCTAGCGCCGCGGGCAGACCGCCGCTACCGCCTCCCTTCCGACAGGCATTGTGATTTGAATCACGCACAGGCACTAATGGAATAACCCGCACCTCCTCCCTGCCGCGTTACGCCGCCTGCACGGGGATCAGTCAAGCACGCCGACAGGTGGACGCGTGTTTACACTGGTTGTGTCACTTTTACCCACGGAGAACGAGAAAAAAAATCAGGACTAATCCCGTATAAATTTACTGTCGAAGATCCTTAGTCGGATCGAAAAAAAAACGTACTAGTTAAGGATTCGCGTGGTCTGCTGCACATTTGGCCAACTTTACAGTTATTTTGAGCAAATGTTAGGTACAAACTTTTTTGTTTATACGAAGATATAGTTTGTAAATTACGAAGTATTTTCTCTGCAAGCTTAATGTAGGCTCAAAATACTTTGTTATAACAAGCTACTTTTCTTTGTAAGGCCTAAGATAGTTTGATAGGTTTTCAGAGTGTAGAAAATCAAAAATAAGTTTAAAGACGTTCAAGCAGCAAAAAAAGTGTGATTTGGAACGTGACTAATCTCCATGAGCGAGACCAATCACCATAGCGACTCCCCGCTTGCCGTTTTCCGAAACGCCAGTGACTTGGATGGCGTGATTTGAATTTCCCGGCGCGGCCCCGCGGCTGTGGACATCATCAGTGCGTCGGCTTGCCACTGCCATTGTGCGCAGCGGGCGCAGCGCTACTCCATTTTCATCGAACAGCGCAACGGCGATCTGTTGCAGTCACAGCAGCTGCGCATCGTGCGTACAGTGCCGCGAGGTAAAGCGGGCGAGCGGGCCTCTCGGATCGCAGTGTTGAAATGAAAATTTCACCGGCCACAGCAACGGGGCGCGGCACGACGGCGCGGCACGGCACGCGTTGCGCCACGCGTTGTATGCACCTAGACACGCACGCGCGGGGTGGGGCGTGCGTTAAACTACTGGCGCGCCACCCACCATCGCTCCGGATGTTTCCACGATCAAAGCGTTCACTCTAACATGAAATTTCCCATACATTCCAAGCTTTGAACAAACGTCGGTTTTCTTCGCATGACGAAGGATTTTCTTCGTATCTTCCAATGAAAATACTAAAAAAAAGGTCCGTGTTATGAAGAAAAATTCTCGAGACGCTTGCGCCGAATTCCCTGTAACATAGCTCAAATTTCATTGTGTTAGACATGCAGAGTGTTCAATGGTCCTTCTTCGGGAGTCGCGTCGATTTTTCATAGCTTTGTTGTTGTTGTTTTTCTTAATTATTGGGACTGGCCGATCCGTTTCCCACGGACGAGGCTAGCCGCTTTCACGCGGCTTATCGACGCCGGTCTTTGGCACCCATTTGACGGGCCCGACTGCACGCACGCACGCGCGTGCCACGCCACGCCCCGCCACGCCCCGCGCGCAGTGACCTTGCGCGCCAAGGACTCCCTGGAGAAAGGGAGACTGCAGCGGCACTGCGCTCCAGGACCTTCCAGGACCCCACAGCCACTTCCGTTTCGCTCCACGGTTCATCGCGAGGTGCACTCTGTCTCTCTCGCACTCGCGGGTCGTCCCGTAAGGGTGCGAGAGAGACAGAGCGACGAAGACTGCAGCTGGTGCCCCATGTAAGGCGCCGGCCGCGGCTCCAGCGCGCTCCAGCGGCATTATCACCATCCACTGGACTACCACCGCACTACCATCGCCGGCACACTGTTGCGTCACCGGGACAATGCTGCACTGTCAGCACGCGTGCGGCTTGAACTTGAACTTGCGCGGCGCGGCCGGCGCCTGCACTATCATCGGGTACTACTATCACTCCGCACAGTGCACTGCAACCGTCATCCTTGTCCGGGATGCTCACGTGGCTGCTGCACGTGCCTTCCGAGGCGGGTCAGCGCTCCGAACCTGCCGCATTATCGCATCCATTGACGCCACAAATTAATCGCGAATTTGCGTTACGGGACAATCTGCCTTACACCGTGCGAAGCAATTGAACTTGACACTTCGGGCTTTACCGCGACTATACGGTATATACCTGCTATTACAGTGACTGAACCGATCTTTCGGATGCATACCGGGCGCTCACCGTTCCCATGATCCCGTGGTTCGACCTAGCCTGCACCACTCAGGGAAAAGTCTTCTTAATTTTGGGAATGTTCATGCCATCGTCGAATAAAATTTTCCTCCACGAGAGATTTTACTCACGAAGGCCTAACAGTTGCGACAACACGTCGATTTCGTCGCCGCATTCCAGCGCTAACACGAACGAAAAGAAAGGGAAGAAAACGGGCCATAAATTATTTAACGCCCTTCGAACTTCGGCCTCCAGCGCCGGCCAATCAATATTGGCGCCATTAGTTTGAAAATTTGACAAAGTGGCCGGCCGGCTATCCCTGCGGCCATCGGCAATCGCCGACACCACCCACGCACCGCGCCTCCGTCTCTCTCGCACCCGTGCGGGGCGCCCCGAGAGTGCGAGAGAGACAGAGCGACGTTCGGAATCAGACCGCTGACCCCCGCGAGCCCTTGACCCGCTGCTGCCCAAACACTAACGGGAGCCCCGGACGGACAATGTCGGCGTGTCGGCCTGACTGGCTGCCTGACTGGCTGCCTGACTGGCTGGCTGGCCCACAGCGCTAAACAACAACACGCCTTGGCAGCCCGAAGGACGAAGGACGAAGGACTCGTGCTGCTAAGGGCCGTCGCGATGGGCGGCAGTGCCTGGCAATGCCAGCAACACGCCTCATCGGAGCCTGTCCCACGCGCTCACACACACACACACACACACACACACACACACACACACACACACACACACACCGAGGGCGATTGCTCTTTATGTATTTCAAGCCCCAGTGATCGAGTCCTCAGTGCGCCGCCGCACGTCTCTGTCACACACACACACACACACCTTCACACACAGAGTCACAGTCGCGGTGACGTCACTCCCCGATTGGCCGAAGCCAAAGGCTCTGTCCGACGCTCATTTAAACTGGACCCCAAAAAACTCGTGACTTTTTGATTTGTGCGTCACTCTGGCCGCAGCCACTGCAGCGCATGCGCCACGCCGCCGCGGCGTGTCTGAAATTTGGGACCGTCTTTTGTCCGCAGCCAAGTCTGTCCCCCTCCACCGCGTGCCCTGCATTCGGAATCGCATCGCCCCCGATCGCCGCGGCGGGCGGGGCGGGGCGGGGCGGTTGCCAGTGGTCATCTGGGGTCGGCGCCTACTTGCTGGCACGGAGCCTGACACAGCAGCGCCGCTTGTTCTCGATTCCTCCTCTTCCCCTTCTTCTGCCTCTTCTTCTTCTTCTTCCTCTTCTTCTGCTAAGAAAAACGCGCAGATAATAACAACAAGCAACAAGTTTTTAAATCTTGGACTCGAAACTTAAGCGCGCTGGCTACAGAAACTGTTTTAACTTTGCTAAAAGCTTTCCGAAGCGGGAGCACTAGCCTTGATCCATAATCATTAACAAATCATCACCACAGGCTGTCGTCAGAAAGGACAAAACTGTACCTACCCGGTTCTTTTCCACAGCTTAACTTCTAGCTCTGAACTTCTAACGCGACGCCCTCAACCCCGTCTCACTGGGCACAGCCACACAGTATAGCTCTCTCTCTCTCTCTCTCTCTCTCTCTCACACACACACACACACACACACACACACACAGCGCGCGCTCCAAATCCGAGTTCCTCCCGGCTCGACGCGGAGCGTGAGAAGGCAAATATGAGATCAGCGGGCCGGCCGCCGCACCGCCGCCACCCCATGTAGGTCCCCGTTGTCGCCAATGCCTCCCCCCCTCCCCGTGCGAGCAGCTGGGTGTCGTAAGCCGTCACACACGCGGAGGGAGCGGAGGAGGGGAGGGGGATCACACATTGCATATTCCAAGCGATGGAAAAAGCGAATGCAGTTCACATATCGAGTAACATGGCATACCACGGCGGAGCGCTCCGCCGCCAGGGGACGCACCGCAATGCCTGTCTCTCTCGCACTCGCGGGGCGGGCCGCAGGCGGTGCGAGAGAGACAGACGTGCTCGCATGCCTGCGGCCCGTATCCGAAATTCGATACGTTTCGGCAATTCCAAGAATCTGTCGAACGCTTGGCACACTTTGATGATGGATGCCATGGTGGTCGCAGTGGGAGTTTTCGGTCGCAAGTGTTACACTTTTTCAGACTGAGTCGGTCGTAAAAGCCAAGCCCCGCTAAACAGGTCGAGTTGGTTTGCATGTTCCCTCGCGTTTACGTACGGAGTTGGGGCGGCCCGACTCAAATTCGACCCGTTAGTGGTTTAGTGGCGCGGGTCGAGAATTTGAAACCCTGTAGAGGCATGCCTTGGTGTCCGTGGGGTGGCATCACCGGCCGGGTCGCCTGGGTGTCGCTGCCGGGACGCAGCGCGCCTGGCGCCACGCTTCCTGAAATCGAACACCCTCTCGCGGCGCGAGCCACGGCTCGGCTGGCCACCGTTAGCCGCTTCAGCTACTCCACTGCAGTCCCTGCCGACCAGCGGCCTGCAAGATCCAGCCTACCCGACGGTGCACGGCGACACCACGATCGAGACTAACCGACACCGACAGGAACCTACCGTTTGGACACAAAGCCCTGAAGCAGTGTCAGTGACTCAGCCGTGCTGATCCAACAGAGACACCTCGTCGCTCTGTCTCTCTCTCCCCTACGGGACGCCCCATGAGCGCGACAGAGACAGAGCGACGCAACGACTTGGTTAGATTTGTGCAACACGTTGGCGGTGGTCAGTCGCACCACTGTTCGCGCCTCCGCACTGCAGAGATTGCGGACCAAATCGCTCGCTAGGTGGCGTCTCATTAGACCCAATCCTAATCCGCGTCCTGGTTGCGACATTCCGACAGTCCTCGCTCCTTCTCTCTCGCACTCACGGGGCGTCCCGTAGAGGTGCGAGAGAGACAGAGGGAGACTCTCGGAATCAGTCTGCTGCGGTGGGTGAGGCGTACCGCTTGCGCCCCGCGCGTTAACCGCACCGCCGGCCAGGAGACTGATTCCGAGAGTCGTCGCTCTGTCTCTCTCGCACTCACGGGGCGTGCCGTGCAGGTGCGAGAGAGACAGAGCGACGAATCAGTCTACGGCTTGCTGGCTGCATCTCGTCAGCCGCTCAAAACCGAGTGGAGCGGTCCCCGTAAAATGTGTGCACTCGTCAAAGCCGGAGGCAATGAGGAAGCTGACCGCTACGCACTCCGACGCGCCAGGAGTCCTCCCTGTCCCTCTCTACCCGTCCCATTCACACTTCTCCTCGTCCAATCTCATCCTCTCCTTTTCCTCCTCGCTACTGAATACCGAGGCTCCACTGACAAATCTGCTTCCCAGAAGAATGGAGTCCTGAAATTTCATGCCCGCCCATCGGCATAGAGTCCATCCTGCCTGGATAAAGCCGTCGCGGTTTCTATCCTCCTTGCCCCGGTTCTATCCCCCGCTGTGATCCCACTTCTATCCGCTCCGCTCCGTGACCCTCTCCAGCTGCCCTGCCCCAGTTCCTGCCACTTTATAGGTGACCCTAGGCAACTCGACTTCAATGATCGCAGATGAAAGACGTTTTGAAACTCGGCCAGTGAAGCATCCGATTGCAGCGTGCGGTGGCGTGGCCTGGCGTGGCCTGGCGGGGCCTGGGGCGGGGCGTGGCGGGGCGTGGCGTGGCGTGGCGGGCCGCGGTCAGTCAAGTGTACCGGCGGGGCCGGCCAGCGCCTCAATAGTAGCAAAAATAACACCCTTCGAGAAAACTTTTCATGCCTCGGCCGGCCAAATTGAATCGAGCCTCGGCGCGCACCGGTCCGGTCCGGGTCGGCGATGCGACATTGTTGTCGCCGAGCTGCGAATTGAGACATCACGTTGCAAACTGCCAGCCCCTGGCAGCCCCTCGGCCGGCCCGGCGAGCAGGTTTAGATGATTTGGCCTGCGGGCACGCCCGGTATGGCACGCCACGCCCCGCCTCGGCCGGCAGACTGATTCCCAGAGTCTCTCTCTGTCTCTCTCGCGCTCATGGAGCGTCCCCTGTAGGCGCGAGAGAGACAGAGACAGACTCTCGGAATCGAGCCGCAGCCCCGCGAAGCTCAACAAGCCTTTGATTTATCGCAACAAGATTTTGCTCCGCTTGTCCCGCTTTTCGTTGCGAGGCATCCGGAGACGTCTTTAGCGTTGACGGCTGAGCCGTTTCGACACGGGATACCATACGACGGCCTCTGCGGTACAGTACAGCACAGTGTGGTGTGTATAATGGGGTGGTGTATATAGTCTCAGCGGCGTCGCGGGTTATAAAGGACCGGTCTAGCCTAGGGGCTTGATCTCGCTCAGTCCGCTCAAGGAGGTGGTCTTTTCGTGTTTTGTGCCCCGCTTCGGGTGTGCGATCCACAACCGCAGTTTGGGGGCGCTGCATGCAGCACGTGCCAAGACGAATCCCAACAACGGTCGCGAACCAAAAAAAAAATTCTTATTTGGATGAAAAAAAAATTATAAACAAAATAGTACTTACCTTCGTTTCATATTCTTGGTCCAATTGTTGCTTTGTTGCACAAAAAAAGAAGTGTATCAAGATAGGAGCAGCTAGAGTCCTCTATTTTGACGAGAGAGAAGTGCGCCCTTGCTCGGTGCGCGACATTCGGAGACTCAAACGCGCGGCAGGTCAAGAGCGCGGCGCCCCGCCGGGCGCAGGATTGCCGGATTGGGCCACGGCCGGCCGATGCGTATCGTTTGGCGAATTTGATCGGTTTGATTATTTCGCTAATGGTGCTTGGCGCGGGGTGGGGCGGGGTGGGGCGGGGTGGGCGGGCGGGGTGGGGCGGGGCGGAGTGCGGACCGCCTGGGCGGCCCGGCCGAACCGATGGGGCGCCTCGATAGTGCATGGCAAAATCATCCCAAGGGGAAGACGAAAAAAAAACTTTGCCGGGCGGCAGCATTAATTTTTCAGCCGCGCAAAGAAAAGGGTCTGAAACGTCGACGTCAGATTCGAAAAGTCCGTCCGGAGAGCAAGAAATGCAGCGGGCAGCGCATGGCCAGTGAAGGCATATCGATGTATCGATGTGACTGGGCCGCTGCGGTGCACTCCCACGGTGCCGGCTCTGCTTGCTCTGCTCCGGGTGCCGCGCCGTGCCCGCCGTGCCCCGCATTGCGTTGTGACTGCTGCAGCCATTCCGAACAGGGCTTCGGTCCGTCTCTCTCGCACCCCGACGGGGAGAGAGAGAGAGAGAGAGAGAGAGAGAGAGAGAGAGAGAGAGAGAGAGAGAGAGAGAGAGAGAGAGAGAGAGACTGCCCACTCGGCACCGACACGCGCCTGCAGCTGCCTCATCTGTTTCAGCTGCCAGGTCATGTCTCTTCCTGCCTTTGTTCCATAAAAGCCGGCCAGGCATGCAGATCCAGGACCAATAATAACCGCGGTGTGTGTGTGTGTGTCTGTGTGTAGTGTGTGTGTGTCTTGTTGTTCTTGTTGAGATGCTCTCTCCGAAGGCGGCCTGATGGCCCGACGCCAAGAGCAAACAACGAAATTGAAAGTCATAATAACCTGACAAAAGTGTAGGAGCAGGCGCCCTTTTCTGCTTCCATGACCGAAACTACACTGTTAATTCCAAGTGTGGACCAAGTTCACGCTTGAAGGTCTTGAACGCCTTGAAAGCTCTACATGCGTCCTGGAGTTTTATCGAAACTACGGGGAGGCAAAACAATTAAGTTCACTACTTGAACGTGAAGGCAGCAGGTTCAGTCCGCGGCGTCCGCTCTATTGCGATCCGGTAGCAGTGTTCTATGTTAATGAACTAGTTATATTCCGCCATCGTTTAGATACGAATCTCGCGTCCCGATCACCTCGCGCACTAGAAAGTGCGCGGAGGCGACCTTGGCGACATCGTCAAGGAAACGCCGCGAATTCTGGCATTCCACAGCCCCCTGCATATCGACAGGCCGCCGGCGTCGTGATGTAATAAAACTTGTGAGCTGCAGCAGACTGATTCCGAGGGTCGTGTCCGTCGCTCTTGACTGTCTCGCACCTAGAAGGGACGCCCCAGGAGTGCAAGAGAGACAGAGCGACGAAAACGACTCTCAAAATCAGTCTGCAGCTGAAAAAAAATTGCAACAGGTGGCCTAAAAAATAAACACCTAATTTTTTTAAAACGAAAATCATCTGTTAGGATATATACGAAATCCGTTCCGGATTTTTACGTCAGAAATCCATTTTGCCGCGCAATTTATTCATCGGCCGTTCTATCCGTCTCGCGACATTTTATTGATGACCGCGGCCACTGTAAGCCTCGCCGCGGCTCATTACCATGGCCGTCGTCTTCGTGTCCAGCGAGAGCGAACGCCCCGCGGCACGCCCCGCCCCGCCCCGCCCCGCCCCGCCCCGCCCCGACACTACGAAACTGAAAGCGAAGAAGGCAAGGGGGACGCCAGCTGCCGCTTCGATCAGCTGAAATGGGTGCGGAGAAATTGCCGTGCTGCGCTGACGCAACTCGAGGATACTAGGCGGACTTGGGAGCGTCCAGCTCAGTCTCGGGTTCAAATACTACGCGTTTTTCCTTCTTTTTTTTGTCTCCCTTCGGCCTCCTCGTGGTTTTCCTTTCATTATTTTTTCGTCTCCGCCACTCATTGCTACCAACACGGCGCCGTCAATAGTAATCGTGACGGCCGGCTTGTCCGGGAAGAGGAGAGAGAGAGAGAGAGAGAGAGAGAGAGAGAGAGAGAGAGAGAGAGAGAGAGACAGAGAGAGAGAGGAGAGAGAGAGAGAGAGAGACAGAGAGAGAGAACCATAGGGCTTGCTGGGGGAGAAAGAAGGGCAACTAGAGGGCTGAGAGAGAGAAGGACAACAGGCGGCTGTCCCCGCTGGTCGCGGCTGGCCCAGGCCGGACTAAGTGGTGGACTCGCAACATGCCGGTCGCCACGTAAGCGCCGCTTCGCCGCTTCATGTAGACCGACCGGGTGCACTGAATGCGATTGCATCTGGCGGCGGCAAACAACGTTAGATGTGGCCACCATTTGGCACCCGGCGGCCAGCGCGCCCAGCGGCCGGGGCCGGCAACATTGTGGCCTAGACGGGGTTGTCTGGCACCGCGGAAAAATGTCAAGCTGGAAAAACAACAACACTGTTGAAAAGAAATAAGAAAATCGCGGAAAATTACGTAAAGTGCGCGTTCCAAAGCTCCGTTGGGAGTTTCTAAGAGCTTCGTTTTTTCAATAAGGATTTTTTTGTGCTATACCGGCTGGAAACCTATACAAACAATAATAGGCGTTGGAAGTTTCGAAATTTCCTGTAGAAAGATTTTCTTTTAACAGTAAATGTGAAGAAGTTTCGAAAAAAAAATTACATGGCATGTTTGTCACAATGCAACTGACTTTAAGTTCCGAAAATCAAGTTCCTTTACAGTGATTTTTTTTAAATAATGAAAGTTTTGTTGAGGAAAACTGCAGCACCTTATGGCGGTGGGAAAACTATCCGCGCATTTGAATCGGAAAGTATGGATGCCAAGGTGAGACGGAAGTGAATGCAGATGCGCCCTCTTCAACTCCATTATTGGCTCCTCCACTGTAACACGATAATGGCGGGGATGCTTGGGAAAATTAATCGGCCATAATGTGGCCGAGGCCGAACTGACCCCGCCGCCCCGCCATGCATCAAAGGTGACGGCCTGAGCGGCACGCGATTCGACGAATCGAATTTGGGCTCGGCCGACCGGCAGACTGTCGCTGTCTCTCTCTCTCTCTCTCACACGGGACGCCCCATGAGTGCGAGAGAGACAGAGCGACGAAAACGACTCTCGGAACAACAGTCTGCTTGGCCGGTGGCTCCACCCCCCGCGACCGAAATGTGTGTTCCACCTGGTGCGTTTCCCAACGCGGCGCGGCGCATCCTAGTCCTATGAATCATGTAACGGAGCCTACCGGAGGGCGGGCCTGCAGGCCAGGCCAGTGGCATTACTCTGACTGGTCGAATTTTTCATACGCGTGACGGCTGCTCTGGCCCTGACACAGTGCATCGTTCGTCCGACGGGCCCCGCTCCGCTCGGCACGGCTCGGCACGGCACGGCTCGGCACGGCTCGGCACGGCTCGGCGTGCGACGAAAACTAGAGGACACGTCAGTGATATGACGAGTGTGGTCAGAGCATTAGAATGTTGTCCCGCAGGGGCCAAGGTCGTGCCTGCCGCGCCACGCTCCAGGCGTCAAAGACCGGCCGCCCCAGCACGCCCGCAGCACGCCCGCCACTCCGTCATTTGAGACGCACTCCGAGCGTAATCGAGTAATCATGTCACGAGAGTCGCTCTTTATGATCTCCAAACGACACCAATATCGATCGACCAATAAAAAAAACGCAACGTGGTTTATTTTTCTACTTAAGTATACTGTGAAAATATTTGAACGCGTCACTTGATGACAAGTCAAAGTTCATTTTCGTCGCATCGAATCTGTTTATGATATTTCTGACGCCAATGCAATAAGTTTAGGAGCTTTCATGAAAATGTCACCACTTTGTGACGAAATCGTCATTTTTGTTTCCATATTCCATAGTAGTAAAAATATCTGATAAAAAAAATTCCAAAGAGATGAAAATGTTATTAACAATTTTCTTTTTTAAAAAAAAGTAAAAATGTCATTTTTGATTTTAAAAAAAATTATGAAAATGTCGTCTTTAATTTTTTTCATGAATTGACAACGAAATTTTGAGAGTGTGGTAGCCACTCCGCAGGCTTCGCAGCCGTCGCCCCGGCGTGGCGAGGCTTCGCCGCACTTTGCCGAGCTTTGCCGGCCCGACGTCTTTGTCTCCACGTTGTGACCGTGGGAGCGGCAGGGAGCGGACGGACTACGACACTTTTCGTTTTCTTTGTGCCCCCTGCGCAACATAAGTGCGCCCCTTGACCTTGGACTTATGGATTCTAGAATCCCCCCCGCAATTCAACAGGATGAGTTTGCTGAATCGCAAAAAGGGGTCAGAGGCCGAAAAAAAGTGACGGCTTCGGCGTGGGCAATCATCGACCGAGCAGAGGCCACACTCAAGTCCTCAAACTAATTCTAGATTCTTTTCTTTCCCTACCTCTTCTTTTTTTGCGCAAATTTTCAAACAGTGGAAACGCAGCTACGCTGTATAAGGCGCATACCAAGGTGATGTCGGCGTTAAACCAAGAATGCAACAATCATATCAGAATCGATATATCGTTTTACTGCAGCAATGGAGCCTATCTAAATACCAACCTCGTCAAACAATTGATCGATCTGCTGCTATAACTCCGCGACGGTGACATGCGCACACGCGGATCTACTTACATTGTTAAAAAAAGAAGTCGAGTCCTCCAACCAATAATCTTCTTCATCCAGGTGACTTTTGAAGTCTGCGATCACTGACCTGGTTTATTCCGGGTCTTCAGCCAACCGCGCTTTCTGCATCATTCGGAATTCTTTCTCCGCCTGGCTTCACTTTTTTCGTTGAACCTCGTCGTGTGTGTGTGTGTGTGTGTGTAGGTGTTTGTGTATTGGTGTGTGTGTGTGTGTGTGTGTACTCTGGGCTCGTGACGCGTTGGCCATTCCAAGCGGCAGGTGTTGCTGGCTTGGCGTGGCTTGGCGTGGCTTGGCGTGGCGCTGTACGTTATTTGCACCGCGTGACAGTCGAGACGGCATTCCGGCTGGCCGCTGACGAATGCCATTCACATCATCTCTTTGGGCTCAATGGCGCCCTGGATGAGCTTCGTGGCGACACTGCCTTGCGTCACATTTCTTCCCTATCGCCGCGCTTTCCCGGTCCACGATCAGGGGAGAGAGACACAGAGAGAGAGAGAGAGAGAGAGAGAGAGAGAGAGAGAGAGAGAGAGAGAGAGAGAGAGAGAGAGAGGAGGGGGAGAGAGAGGGGGGGAGGGGGGACGAGGGGAAGGGGGTACAAGTGCAACAACATTTTACACGCGTCCTGCTGGTCTGCATGGCCCCTGCCGCCGCCGGGGGACTATTGACTCGGAGAGAGCAAAAATAAAAACAAAAACAAAAATAAAAAAATGTCTGCCAGATTGTTATTGCTGGATGGGCTTTCACTGAGCGCCGGCAAGCGCCTTGCATGTTGTTCTGCGTCATCAAAGCTTTATTTTCCCCCGGAATGGGAGGGCATTGTGTGGTTGGCCAGCCTGGGCCTGCGTCGGCCCGCGTGGGGAACGGACAACCCGTTTTATTATGTTCACCCAATTAGGACTCGAAAATTACACTGCAAGGGGGAAAGGAAAGCAAATCCTCTTCTAGAAAACGCGGAACGGCCAACAGCCACACCTTTGGCCGGCCGCCCAGAGGCCCGCCAGCCCGCCTCGCGCGTACTTACTCGAGCCAACGTTTCGGTTTCGGGGTGCGCGTGTGAACCGAGTGGACGCAGTGGGCACAGTGGCCAGGGAGTTTGGGTCGGCGTGGAACCCGCCCGAACACTGTGAAAATTTGTTGTCACTTTATGACAAAAACGTGAATGACATTTTCATCACTTTGAAATGATGACAATCTCGTCACAAATTGATGACATTTTCATCAAAGCTCCTATACTTATTGCATGGGCGTGACAACAATGTCATAAAGTGACTTGATGACAATCCTTGTAAGGAAAATTAGCCTTGAAATTGTCATTAAGTGACGACTCAAATTTTCACAGTGAAGAGGCCAGCACCCTAAACGCTATACACTGCCAACATTTTGGTCGAGACGACACGGGACCACGGGACAGAACAACCTAGTATTTTCAATGGGTTTCCCATGTGACTTACGCCCTTACGCCCAACGGGGCCGCTAAATTTCAAGGCTGATTTTGTCCTTAGAAGAAAGTCGTCGAACGAGCTCATGACATTGTTGTGACGCCTATGCAAATAAGCAAAGGAGTCGACCACACACACACACACACACACACATTCACTCATCACACACACGAACACACACACCAGTGCAAACGCCCTTTTCCGCTCGTTCGGCGTACCGGCCGACGGACGGTGGCGGACAGCAGTAAAAGTGGCTGACTAGGGACTAAGCCGGGAAGGCAAGGGGAGATGGCCGCTAGACAACAAGACGCATTGTCTGGGGAGCCGTTAACCGTTTCACGACCCGGCCACTTTTTTTCTTGTTGTTGTTGTTGTTCCGCGATGACGACTGTTTGCACAACGGAAGTCAAGGCGGGCTCCGCGGCGCTCCGCGGATGTGGCACCCAGCCGCCCCGGCCGCGGGTAGTAACCATGACTCTCTGCAGAGCAGGGATTGCTGGAAAATTGGTGAGAGTGAAAAAAAAGGAGGTCCGTTATGAGGGACTTTAGTAGTCGATACTAAAACAAACGACAAATATTTATGCCGAAAGAGAGAGCACCTTTACAGCACACTCTCCAGTTGTCACAGCAAATAAACGGGTACTCGTTGATTCAGCATCAAGTAGCCCACCTGGTTTTTTGTTGATTTTTTTTTTGTTTTCTTTTGTGTTTTGGTGCGGACAATTTGCATACAGCTCGCCATGCCGGTACAACAGTGTACACACGACACAACGCTTCATCGCAGCCTCCATTTCTGCAGCGTTTTGTTATCACGTCATCGGTTCTTGCTCCGCCCGCCCCGCCCGCCCCGCACTGACCCCTGACCACGGGCCTGGCCACGGCCTGGCCACGGGCTTGTCGCAATGGGCGCCATACTGTACTTAGGGTGTAGGCGCTCGATGCCCTCGCTGAAGGCCGGAGCGCTCGGCTTGGGACGTATTACCCTATCTCAACGAAAAACGGAGACTTTAATGGGCAAATTGCCACATCGCGTTTTTACCGTTTCGTTATTTCATTCCGACCGACCAGCTTCTAATTATTTCGCGACCATTTCCAGACTCGCGTTTTGGACGCCGTAAATCATAAAACGTATCCCCCTCTTGTTTTCTGGCAGTGTACCCGCCAGCGCCGGACCGGGCGCGCCACGCCTCCGAGGTGTTAATTGGGCAACGAAATCAAATCTGCCTCCATTCGCTACAAACGCGGCAACCCGGGAACCCGGGGTCACCCTGACGGCGCCCGACGCCGTGACAGGTTCACCCCAGACAGGTGCAGGGTCGGGCCCTGGTCGGGCCCTGGGCGGGCCGGCCGCGTCTGGCGGCTGTCAAAATTGCCCCATTCCGTTTTGACGGGCCGCCTCGCCTTGCCAGTGGCGTACACCAAATTTGCTTCAATTTTTGTTTTTGTACCAAAATGAAATTTTCTTCGAATTTTATTTTTTGCATCACGAAAAAATTTCTTCAATTTCATTTTTTGTGCTACAATAGAATGTTCTTCAACTTCTATGGAAAAAAGAATTTTCTTCAAATTTCTTTTATCAAAATTAATTTTTTTCTATTTTTTTTAAATGGTGAGTGGAAGCGCCTACGGTCATGTCTCGTTTTGCAGTGCAGGCGAGCTTGTGTCGGGCCCGAAATGGCATACGACCATGTGTGGTCCAGCCTCTAGTGGTAATGGCAATGTAAGCCTGCACCGTAGGCCGTCCCGCGGTACACGCCAGTGTGGCGGGCTGGCCCGCCGCGCCAGGCGCTCCCACGCTCACTCGCCCGGAAAAAGGGAGCCAAAGCAAGCCGAAAAGTCTAAAAGCGTTGGAAGGGCTTAACGACTCTGAAAGCGATCCAGCGCGGCCCACTGGTAAGACGAGCCGGCCGCCGCCACCTCGCACCACCACCTACTCGCGGCACGCGGCGCCACGCGCAGCCAAGCGGCTACCGCGCGCGTAACTCGACTCCGGAGCGAGAGATTAAACTCAAGCCAGTCAAACGAAAACATTTTTCGCGTTAGCAGGCCCAAAAGTTTTACGGAGTGATTATAGACACGCCGCGTTTATATGAGAAAACAGTCAGTTATTTGCACACCGGAAAACCACCGGTGTGTATCGGTCAAAGTTCGTCAGCTGGCTCAAAAGCTGCGAGAAAAAGCGGTCAGGCTATTTAGCCAGTCGAGTCAAAACGACCCAAATTATTTATGTACGTCGACTGCGGAAATCACACTTCTCCACGGTCAGAAATCAGTCAACAAAATTTCAACTTTTTTTTTTTACAGTGTCACCACCGTTGTGTCCGAGTCTCGGGGTCCCAGAGGCGTCGCTACCGGGTTCGTCACCGCGACACGGAGGGCGACCCCGCGGGCACGCCGAGGACAGGGGGGGAGGGGAGGGGGAGGGGGCGGGCGTCATCGTTCACCGGATCGGCGCAGGATAGGTTGGCCCGTGACGCAATGTTCGGACCTTCATTTCTTCATGACCGCGAAAACAGGAGCGCGGCGCTCTTACGCGCTCTAGGGCAAAACGCTTTCACACCGTGCTGGCTACAGACAGACAGTCGTTTTCGTCGCTCCGTCTCTCTCGCACTCATGGCGCGTCCCACGCAGGTGCGAGAGAGACGGCGAAAACGGCTCTCGGAATCAGTCTGGTGCCGACGGCCCGCTTCAGTTGGGCTCGCGCGCGGTGCGCGGTGGGCCGCTGGCGTAGCCAGTGTCGGCAAGGAGCTCGCTTCATTTTTTTATTCTTTCCCGACTTCCTTTCGTAATCCGGTCCGCGCGAAGGCGGCAGGGCGGCGCGGCGCCAAGTTCCCTAGCTCCACATGCGTCACGGCCTTCTCGACGCGGACGGCCGGGCCTGGCCTCCACTCTCGTCTCACGCCACGGTTTATAATTGGGGAGGAATCGCTCAGGGTGCCGCGCTGCCGCCGCCCCTCCGCGCACCCCGTCCCTCTCGCGCCAGTGCGGCGCGTCCCGTGAGAGCGAGGGAGAGGGAGAATGAGTCTGCTGGGGCCGCGGCGGCGCGGCGGCAGGGCAGGGCAGGCCGCCGACGCGATAGAAAGCCCGTCTGCATGCCGGCCGGCCGATTCGTCGCGCGCTGGTTACGGCGTCGGCCCGACGCCGGCGTGCTGTCGACGGCATCCTGGACGACGCCGGCGGCAGGGTCTTGGTGACGGCGGCAGGGTCTTGGTGACGGCGGCAGGGTCTTGGTGACGGCAGGGTCTTGGTGACAGCGGCAGGGTCTTGGTGACGGCAGGGTCTTGGTGACGGCGGCAGGGTCTTGGTGACGGCGGCAGGGTCTTGGTGACGGCGGCAGGGTCTTGGTGACGGCGGCAGGGTCTTGGTGACGGCAGGGTCTTGGTGACGGCGGCAGGGTCTTGGTGACGGCGGCAGGGTCTTGGTGACGGCGGCAGGGTCTTGGTGACGGCGGCAGGGTCTTGGTGACGGCGGCGGCAGGGTCTCGGTGACGGCGAGGAGGATGACGGCGTCCACGACTAGCAGTGCCGGCGGTCTTGTCGCGCGCACGTAGGCCACACACTCCGTGCTCGTCCGGCGTGGCCTGCACGGCCTGCAACGCGTTGTTGGGCAGCCGAGCGTGGCGGAGCGGGGCGGCGCCGCTGTCGCCAAACGCGCCGAGTTTCTAGCGTCTGACTCACTCACTCCGGGGAGTGGGGAAAAGCCCCGAACTGTGCGGCCGAGGCGGAAACTTCGGCCGGCCTCGTCTTCCCGCCTGCACTGGACGCTCGACGGGCGAGTCGCCCTTGACGCCCCCGCCGTGCTCGCCGTGCTTACAGTGCGGCCCCAAATCGGGCCGGGGCGTTGTTCGTTAGGCGCGTGGCGTAACAACGCTCCTATCGTTTGCAGCAACGCCGCGCCGCGTCGCCAGACGCATTGGCGCCGGCCTGGCCGTGCCGGCCGGGCGGGGCGGGGCGGGGCGGGGGCGGGCGGGGCGGGGGGGCGGGGGCGCAGCACGAGAGCAGATGCCAAGGCCGTGAACCTCAGCAGCAGAAGCAACACGACGTCGATAGCGTGTAATTCGCTTTGCATATACGGCTCGGTACGACGCGGCACCCTCCGTGTGCCCTCAGGGCGCCGACGGCGGACGGACGGACAGACAGACAGACTGCAGTCCCCGGTCACGCGGAACGAAACCCAAATCGACATGAAAATGGTCAGATTCCGCAAAGCTGTGCCAAATAAGCTGCCGGCGAGGCCGCGGCCAGCCAGGTATCGCGGACACTCTCCAGTACAGTCTCGGTGGAAAGTAATGCAGTGCAGTGGCGTGGCACAGTGGGCCAGAAGACCGGTGGAGGCGGACAAAACTCTGGACGCGTTTTGAGCTCCAGAGTCGCTTAACAGGCCTCGAACCGAATGTGTGACCCCATCAATGGATAGCTCTCCGCACGAGGAATCTACTGGTGGGGCCACACGTTCGCTTCAAGACCCATTTAGCGACTCTGGAGCTCAAAACGCGCCTAGAGTTTTGTTCGCCTCCACCGGTCTTCTGGCCCACTGTGCGTGGCCGCGGAGAGGGCTGCGGGGCGCCAAGCCGGATGGGTTGCCCGCTGGCCAGCGGCAGGCGCGGAACGGCGGCGAGGCCCCCGAAGGTCCCGAGGGTCCACTGCAAACATTTCCGCAGTTTGGCGAACGGAAAGCGAACGGAAAAAGCACAGGCCGTCCGTACTGGTTGCGCAAACGAAACCAAAATTCACCCTCAGCAACACCAGCGCGGCCGGGCCGGGCCGTCCAGTGTAGTAACGGGCACCGTGGACGGCCAAGTTTGACATGTAAAATTGCACTAATAAAAGGCGAGGCGGGAAGCGGACTGGCCGAGGCGGCGTCTCAATCCCAGCGGTAAATAATTACGCCAGTTAAACCGTCTCCCGTAAGTGGGGGTTGTAAAGGGGGACCCTAATTTATGGGGACACCCCACTGGTGCGGTGTGCCAGATCCACTGCCTTTTTTACCTCTCCGATCCAGTAGTGCCGCCACACGAGAAGGCGAAATTTCCCGACGGCGTCAAAAGGGTTGCCAACCTCCGCACTGTTCTTCCTGAATGTGTTCCCCTTTTTTGCAGACACGCTTTCGCGCACGCCCAATCGATGGGGCACGGATGGCTCGCGACGCGCGAAAGTCTCGCAATTGATAAAAACCATTTCTGGCATAAATCGGCCGGCCACGGGATCTGTTTTGGCAGTGGGGTGGCGGGGCCCGGGAGGGGGCCGTCGGTAAACGCGGTGGACTGTCGTCATAACGATGCAACGTCCCGCGACGCGCCCGCCAGGCCGATAATCTCGCTGTCTCTGTCGCACTCGTGCCCGGCCTGCCGGAGGGGTGCGAGAGAGACAGAGTAACCCGTCCCGGGCGTCCCGGCTGGCGGCCCTTCCCGGCGATAACTCCAGCTCGCTTTCGCAGTGTGCGAGTCCGACTCGGAGTCCGAGTGCCATGCCAATTACCCGCAAATGTGGCCGGCGGCTGTGTAATGTGAGCGCGACAAATTTCATAGCCTGCCCGCGGCGCTCTCGTCGCTCTGTCTCTCTCGCGCTCACGGGGCGTCCCGTAGGGGTGCGAGAGAGACAGAGCGACGAGCACCCCGAGAGGCCCTACTGCTTCCGGCATGGCGGCGTTGGCCTGCTCGGCGGCGTCCACGGCACTGCATGCAGCAGACTGATCCCGAGAGTCGTTTTCGTCGCTCTGTCTCTCTCGCACCTGGGACTCCTCATGAGTGCGAGAGAGAGGGCGACTCCCAGTGTGCTGGTTGTGGAGGTGTTGCGCGGCGCGCTCCGCAACTAGACCGACCAAGGCGTGAGGGTGAAGGTCTCGGGGCACAAGGCGCGGCATAGCGCGCCGGCCGGCCAGCCGTGTTGTGCGCATTTCGGTGTATAGTATTTCTGTCTGGAAGGGCGTGGCGGCGGGGCGGGGCGGGGCGGGGCGGGGCGGGGCGGGGCGGGGGAGTGGCCGGCCGATTAAGATGCCGACGGCCCGCGGCGCGGCAAGGCTGTCCTTTCCTTTCACCGCTCCCAAACTAGTGCCACGCTGGTGCGCCACGCTGCCGCCACGCCGCCACGCCGCGGCCCGCACCTCGCGGCTAGCGCGCTGGCGCCTTCTCCGCCCGCTCCGCCCGCACCGAGGCGGTCGCCCCGTCTCTCTCGCACCAGCGGACCGCGCGGCCGCGAGGGAGACAGAGCGAGCCCCGAAAAATCCATAAATCAATGTGCATTAAAAGGGGGAATTTCGCAAGTGTGGGTGGAACACTGGAACAGGGACATCCCGGCCACGCCGGCGTGGCCGCACAGCGGACCGCCAAGGGCTCCACTCCTCTCTCTCTCTCTCTCTCTCTCTCTCTCTCTCTCTCTCTCTCTCTCTCTCTCTCTCTCTCTCTCTCGCACTCACAGCGCGTACCGTCAGGGCGCGAGAGAGACAGAGCGACGCAAACGACTCGGCCCGTCCTTGCAGCGTTCGGATTCGAGCGTCTTTCACAAACGGCCGCCACCGCACTGGTATCTAGTCCCTTTGTCGCACGCTCATTTATTTGTTTTGCAGGCCGACTCCGCCGACGCGGCGCCCCGCGAGTGCGAGAGAGACGGAGCGACCTACCGGTCACCGCGCGGCAGGTGCGCAGGGGGCCCACAGTGGGCCAGAAGACCGGTGGAGGCGGCCAAAACTCTAGACGCGTTTTGAGCTCCAGAGTCGCTAAATGGGACTCGAATCGAACGTGTGACCCCACCAATGGATTGCTCTCCGAACGAGGAATCCATTGGTGGGGTCACACGTTCGGTTCGAGTCCCATTTAGCGACTCTGGAGCTCAAAACGCGTCTAGAGTTTTGGCCGCCTGCGCCGGTCTGCTGGCCCACTGTGGGGCCTCGGGGAGGGAGTCCCTGCGAGGGACTGAGCACGTGTTGGTTACGTCACGGCAATTCGGGCACCGCCACCGCCGCCCCGCCCACTACACGCTCAGTTCAAACCGAACTAACCTTCTCTTCTCCACTCCGGAGGCGAAAGAGATGGGCTGGACCGGCAGGATGAGGCTTCCCGCTTTGTTGCGGCAACGCATGCACGCCCTAGACACCTCACGCCTCGTGTGTGTGTGTGTGTGTGTGTGTGTGTGTGTGGTGTGTGTGTGTGTGTGTGTGTGTCGCCGCCAGTGTGCGTGCGTGACTGTGACTTCATCGTCGTCTCACTTTTATAATTCGCGGGCCGAATGTCAAAGTCGTGCTTTGGCCCGGGCCTTATTTCACGAGTCCTTCGCTCCACACTAACTGACCCAGGCTCGACCCGTCAACTCGAGCGAGCGTCAGGGGAGGGGAGCGAAGGATCTACTGCTACTCGCGGCCATGCCCTGGGCGAAGCGAGAAATGTGGCTCCTCAGCGGCCCGATTCCGAAAGATGGTTTTCGTCGCTCTGTCTCTCTCGCACCCGTCCGGGCCGCCCCATGAGTGCGACAGAGGCAGCGCGATGACGGGCGACTCGTCAGAAGCAGGCGGCCGCGTGTCAAGTCGTCAAAACGTCGCAGGGCTCACGCAGGCTGACGCACTGACGCAGCCTTGGCCAGCCTTCAGAACAATGCGGCCAGTTCACGGGGCGAGACCTGTCGGCCTCCCGGCACCCACGACGGTCATGGTGCCAGAGACCCGGGCGACGAACGATTTTGGACAACGTCGGTGTCTACCCACCGGCGAGTCCGCAGGTGAGAGGGGCCGGCCTTAGACTGCGTAACGGCAGAAGTCAATCGTTTACGTACCAAAACCAGACCACATCGTTTTGAATTATTGTGGAGGCAACTAATCGGTCGCTTAAGAATGCGAGCTCCCACCAGGCGTTGTAGGGACAGGGGCCAAAGTTCTTGGGAGCCCTCCATTGAAGCTGGGTCGAACCACCTGGATTTTTTGCACCTTGCATGGCGGCAACGGCCGGTTTCAAGAGTGTCGGAAGGCCGGATCCCCAATTGGCGACATAGGGCGAAAAAAGTAAAGAAAAGACTCAGCGTACGGTACCCCACAGGATTCCGGGAAAATCATTGGGTACAGTTCGTTGGGCCTTTAGGATTGGAGCTCAAAACGCGTTCGATTTGGCCCCACCCGGTTTTTGGATTTGGGAGTCGGGGATCCCTTTTCTCTCTCGCAAAGCGGTGGCCCCCCCGCGGGAAAACAGGGGCCCAAAAAGGCGCAGCGGTTCCCGGGGGGACGGGCCGGCGAGTTTAAGGTAGGGGTAAAAAGGCCCGGGGCGTTTGGGGAAAGGCCCTTTTTTTTTAGAGTGCGGGCCCCGGGCTGCCGAGAGTTTGGGGGAAACCCGGGCCCCGGTTTGGGTAACAGCGGAAAATAAATAAAAAGAGAGAGAACTAGCGCGAATCGAACCGGTACCCCTGAATCCGAAGCGAGGCACTAAGTCATTCAGCTGTCAGTCCCTGCGGCAGGAGTGCGGCGGCAGGGACACCTTGGGAAAAGGCTTTCGCCCGTCTCTCTCGCACTCCCTGCGAGGCGGCCCGTGAGTGCGAGAGAGACAGGGCGGCGAAACAACGAACCGGCGTTCCACAGTGGGCCAGAAGACCGATGGAGGCGGACAAAACTCTGGACGCGTTTTGAGCTCCAGAGTCGCTAAAAGGGACTCGAACCGAACGTGTGACCCCACCCAAAGGATTGCTCTCCGAACGAGGAATCCATTGGTGGGGTCAACGTTCGGTTCGAGTCCTGTTTAGCGACTCTGGAGCTCAAAACGCGTCTAAAGTTTTGTCCGCCTCCACCGGTCTTCTGGCCCACTGTGCGAAGGCAATAAGCCTGGAAGGGGCGCCCCGCGGAAACCGTGCCGTTGTTACCCGGAAGACTCTTAACTGGTTCCGGTCGAAAGCAGAGCAAGCAGAGTGACCCTCTGCGTCCATTGGCCGACCAGACGGTCCGACCCGGCGGGAGAAATTCGCCAACTTTTGCGCGAAGCGTGCGAATAGCGTGCGAATAGCGAGCGCACGATTCAATCCGCACGCAGTAGGCAAAGGCAGGCAAAGGCACGCAACGCGGAGAGCTTTGACCCCGCGCCCCGCTGGCCGCTAGACAGCCTGGCCAAATACCTGGCGGCTGATAGCGCTGGCCTGTCCCTCTCGCACCCCTAGGGGCGTACAGCCAGTGCGAGAGAGAGCGACCGGGCCACCACTATTCGCAGAACCAGCACACCCACTGTGCTGGCCGGCTGGCCCGTGCCACACCGTATTGCAGTCGGCAACCCTAGCCCGTTAGTGACGGCCTGCCGGGTGGCACCACTCCATGCCGGCCACATAAATCAACCCTCTCGCCTAAAAGCGGCCGCACTCTCCGTATAAAAATCCACCTCGAAACCCGCAGCAGAGCCAAGCGGCGCGCCGAACAGTGACGTCAGTCCGTCTCTCTCGCACTCACGGGGCGTGCCCGGCGTGCCGTG